>NC_064768.1:6595814-6895814 GCF_011397635.1 Epinephelus fuscoguttatus | reverse complement strand
GCCCCGCCACTATTTGTTAATGTTAGTACTTTATGTCCGTCTCCATTATGAGGATGTAACATTGTTTGCTAGCTTGATGCTAATGACAGTACTCACCGGGTTGACAAAGTGCCTGAAATATTAAAAACGCTGGGGTGTTGTTGTCATACAGTTGTCTACGGCAGCAGATCGTTCTGTGTTTCTACTGGTCAAAGTGACGGCTGTGATGGGAGAATTGGATCTCAGTGAAGGGCAAGTGGTCCATAACTTTAATTTTGGAGACAAAATAATGTAGGCTTAGCGCCCTGTGGTCCATTGTCCAATAGGAAATGTAGAATACTCAAAAGTACTTTAAAAGTACTTGAGTTACTTTTCTCAGGGAGTAACGTTGGAAGTACTTTTAAAGTAATTGAGTTACTTTACTCAGGGAGTAACGTTGGAAGTACTGTGAAAGTACTTGAGTTACTGAGTAACGCAGTAAAGTACTTTGATCACTATTAAAGTAACCCTCCCCCAACTCTGGTTGTACTATTAATATACACAATCTGGATCTCACTCTGAGTTACTGCTGACAAACTAAAGAAATGAGAGATCATTTCTTTAGTTTTTACTGAATATTTGAAGGCAAACTGTAAAACTATATCACTTATTTTCTTGCAATTCTATGTCCTTAAATTAATAATACCTTTTTAACTAATTTTGTCATATCCTCACAAATATCATTACTGCAAAACTATCCTGAAATATTGTGATATTATTTTAGGGTCATATCGCCCACCCCTACTATAGATTTTCCAGCTCCTTATAATTGTGTTGTCACATGCAGTGTTTAAACCTGACGCCGTCCAGCATATCATACTGCGGCAACAGGTGCCATCCTGCCGACTGGCAGCCTGTCCTAACACAATAAAAAGCCCCATCCGTCGCGTTACATTTGGCATCACCCAATGGTGTTTCATACCACCACAAAAGGTGACTGTTGGCGATGGTGTCTGTCTCCGAAATCACTGACAAAGTGACAGTATTTGACAACTTTTGAACGAAAAGGGGCTGGAATTTTGTATAGAGCCCTATAACTGAAAGGATATTGTTTGATAATATTTATTTTTCTCTGCATGACAAGAATGAATGCAATAACTGACTGCCAAGTGATATTGATTGAAGGACCTCAAGTAATCAGCTTCCATTTATCTAACTAAAATGGAGGGCGTCTCTTTTCCTTTCACTTTCTTGACAATCATTCTCACACTTGGTGGGTGTGTTGCTGAGAACCCAAAGCAGTGCAGTGTCCAGTGCCAGCTCTTGAGATCTGCTGGACATATTTATTGGTAGTGCATTATTTGTTAAGCAATACTGGAGGCCAGTCAATCTGCTTGTTCATAACTGGCATGTTTTCACAGTCACAGAATATAGTTAAACTCACAAGAACACATCTGTGTCCTTGTTTCTTCCGTAGAGGCACTCCAACCAAATCGCCAAATTAATCTAAATTAATCACATACATCAACTTCTGCTGTGAAAGGATTTAAAAAAATTCAATTCAAATTAATTTTGGCAGATGTATCATATTAAAGCTGCTGAATTTTTGGTCACAGTTGTCCCCCTATCCTTGACTACCCAAACTGGTCTGCAGTCCATTTTGTAACGGAGTTAGTCAGCTGGTCATAGACACACTTACTCAGTTTGCATCTGAACGCCTGGTTGAGCGTGGCTTGACTTGGCTGACAGCTAGTGCTAACATGAGAGGCTATGCTAGCTTGGACCTCTGGGTTTGCTGCCAAATGCTCTGCGTTGAGGTGATATTTCAGGCTTGCAGTACTCCTATGGTATGAAAAGTCCTTACTGCAGTAACTGCAGAGAATGGTGCTCCTATCAACAGTTCCATCTGGCCATTTTTCCAATGTAATTGTTCCAGCCATGGGTCCAAGCAGCGTCCTCTCGTCTGCCTCCATTATATGACAAAGTCACTGTGGCATTCAATGACACACCGGGTCAAAGGGCACCGAGGACCATGATTAATTGGTGTTAATTTTTTAATGCATTGTTTTGACAGTCGTTATGAGTTATATTTGTGTGATCGATTGTGGCTGGTTAGTGGGGGCCAACTTTTTGTCCCTGTCCACTCCTGCTTACAGCCAACCAAATAGCTGTCTCAGAATTTTAAAAAATTTTTTTTTTACAGCAATTTCTTTTTTAAGGAAATGTCTCCAGATTTCAGTACTTACCACAATGTGCTGCTGGTTTACCCTTTATGATAATAAAAGAGTGAAACTGAATGTGCAGTTTTTTGTTTTTGTCACATAATCCCTTTCCTGCAGTGAAAAACGATCAACAGTCAGCTCTTGAAACATCCTGCTTCTGTCCAGCATCAGCAGCTGTACTCTGTTTTTCCTTATTGTATGTTTTTGTCTGTAATCTAATCCCTTCTTCCTGATGGAATCTTTTTTTTCTCACCATCACAGCTTTAAACGCCAGCCGCTGCTCCTTGTCTCTTTGGATGGACTTCGGGCTGAGTACCTGCAAACATGGAGCACTCTCATTCCTGTTCTGGACAAACTCAGTTAGTATCAACCATATTACACACTAATTACGCACATATTATGCACTTTGAATGATCATGTTCTAAAGTGCAAAATATGAAAAGAATATATTTTAGGGAAAACTAGTAGCTCTTAGGTACAAAGATACAAAGACCTCAAATATGCCTGTTCACTATTAGGAATTTAAAGGGACACTTTGACTTTTTGGCAAGTTCGCCTATTGCCGTAGTCCCTGTAGTCATATGTGCATCATCAAATGACTCCTAGTCTCTATACAGACTCTACATTCAGTGAATGTAGATTCTGTAGGCAAACCCCGGAGATCTTGCCTCCGGAAGAAGAGCGGAAGAGCCCTGGTTTCCAGTTGTAGGCTGTTTGTAGTCCACGTGATATTGACCAACTGGCTGCAGTTGTTGCCAGGTTAAACGGTCCGTGCAGTGAACTAACGAGGCGGAACATAATTGGCATCACTGCAAACTCTGAATTGCCGTGGTTCAGCATATTTACTTTCAAACTTTCAAAAAAAACGGGGGTCTGCCCCCAGAGGCTGTATCACCGTCTGCCGGAAGTCAGACGCTGAATACAGCCGATGGGTTCCGAGAATGAATGACTCCAAAATGCTCTTGTAGACAACTTGTAGCTTACACATTCACCACGCTATGAAATAATAATGTAATATTACGAGACAGCGTTGTTGTGAAGCCAAATGCACAGCCGGAACTACATTCCAGACATACAGTACTTGCTGGGCGGAGTGATTTCAGTGTATGTTTAGTGCAGTTACTCCCGTCATCAAAACAACAAGTTTGTTGAAAAGAAGATCATGGTGGACTTTCTGGTGGATGTCAACAATAACCGAAAATTTATAAGCTTCGGGGAAAAAATCATGGTATAGCCGTTCTACTGGATTGCATTAGATTACACAGGTGTACCTAACAAAGTGGCCAGTGACTGTATGTTACATACATATGTTGATGGTGGGATGGGATGAGAGTACGCCGCAAAATAATCACCGGAACACGGGGAGAACATGCTAACTCCACACTCACAAATCACCACAACTCCTGAAGGAACAACAACTTAAAATGTTCCTTAGCAGTCTGTTTATTCCCAACAATCAAAAGTAATGCCAGTCACTTCACTATATGCTCTGGGCAAGCACTTATCCATAACCACAACAACATTTGCATGTTAGCCTTATTTACCATGCTTGGATTGTAGGCTAATGTTACTCAACACGGAGGTAACGTTACAGCAGAGGGATTACTGAGCAAAATACACAACGATCACTTTCCACGTGTGCTCGTTTTGTGATGCCGACAGATGGTATGGCAGTGTCTCTCAAGAAAGGAGTTTGAACCATTCCTGAGCTTCTGCGCTCCATCCTTTCAGCGTAGTCCTCCAGTGAAAAATGGTTGGAGCAAACAAACATTTTCTGGACCGTTTCCACAGGCGTGTGGGGTCGATGTCCAGCACAAATAGTCATTGTTTCATCCTGTCCGTATTTTTCGTTGGTACTACGTGAAACTTCACTCTGCTCCATGTCTTCGGTTTGTTACCGCAACCCTTTACAATACATGTGTAAACCATGATTTACAACAGCACTCTGTAAACTTATCTCAAACTCTCTGGTGTGTCCAGCGGACAATACTGCAAATGCAAGGCTGCAAGCAATAACTACGGCACTGTCTCAGGTGCGCACTGTGCCACTCCGCCCAGTGGTTTACTCAAGAAAGTAGTTCCGAGTATTTGCTTCATGTGTCGTAATGTTACTTAATTATACATTATTATTTCATAGCATGGGGAATGCGCAAGCCAGAGCGTTTTGGAGTCATTTGATGGTGTATTTGATTAGTTTTGAGGGAGAGAGGGACCTGTACCGTTCACCTCCATTTCAGCGGGCAGCTCTGTCTCACCGATCTCAGAACAGCACGCACTGACAATTAAAGATAATGTACCTACTCATAGGGATTACGGCAATAGGCGAATTTGCCAAAATGTCGAACTATCCCTTTAAGGGTTTCTAGTAGGAAAGAACAGGCAGTGAATTTGCATTCCCCTCACAAATTCTTTACCCATTCTGAGCCTATGCAAAGGACGTATTATTTTTTTTATAAGATTTGCCTCACTTCCCCTTTGTTTTCATGTCATTACTGTACAATATTTGAATGAACTGGAACGATAAAACTTGACAGATAATTCGCCACTGCTGCAGCTGCTGCAGAAACTGTTTCCAAATGTCTTTCTTCAGAGTGCATTCAAAATAAGAATCTCAGTAATTAACGAAATAGTTTTATTTTTTTATTCATCAGTCAAATGCAGGGTCCCAAACTTTTTTATCTTAAGACCCCAAAGAGAAATTCGGGGTCTCCCTGGAACCCAAACTTACAGTATTATTGTGAATTGCCGTAACATTTCTAAACTACAGATAAAAAAGCAAAACAAACCATCAGTTTAAATCATTTTGAAATCTATAGTGTCGCTGTCAGGCAAAGTAAAAGGCAAAGGTATAAAGAAGAGCTTGTGACTAAATCCTTTAACTTCACTGGATCCATAAAGTGTCAATAAAACCTCATGCCTCCAACCTTCACCAAATGCAATTCAGTTTCAACAACAGAGTAATAATGTGTCAAATTTACAAAACTCATGAATGCCTTTTAAATTTATATTTCTGTTTTTAAACATTAGTTTGTTGAAACAAGTCTGACTGAACTTAATCTCAAAAGGTAGTGCTGACATTCACTTTCAGTGCACACAGCTCAATTAAATCAACACGTTCTCACTCCAACCTCGTCACATATTGATGTTTAGTCATGGCCTTTGCACATACAGATACGATGTGCAAGGGACCCTGGATGCGTTGGTTATTGATGTTCTGGGATGCAGAGTCAACTTCAGCCAGTTACATAAATTGTCTTCTTTTAAAATACACTTCTGTTTTCAGAGGAAATGCATGCATACAGTCTTTCAAAATAAATACCCTATGTCAGCACAACACCGCAAACTGACTTTTTTTTTTCTCCTTCAACAACTAATGCAAGTCGTCAGGTTTCGGAAAAAAGAACAGGGTTTGGCTTTATAATCTTGAAAGTTGGTGTTCGTCGGACCCATCCACCACCCCTTTCGCCTGCCCTAATTGGACTTTTGCCACCATAACTTTCGTTCTTGTCCCACCATGTTTCCCCCTGACACTGCCGGGTGCAGTTAACCTTGACACACAGCATCTAAGCTGGACACATTAGTGAAGTTTTCTTCTATTTTAATCAGGATGATGAATTCACATATCTCAGCACTGTTATGCATTTAACTATGCCAACTATTAACTCAATATAAATGGGTTTGTATCCCATTTGAGGTTGCATTCCGGTCCAGTGAGTTTGGTATTTGGCCTTCAAGATGTTTCAATTCTGGCGAATTCTCTGAATCACTCCTGAACTAATAAATTGTCTTGGATGAGAGAGCAAAACGTCTTCAAGACAAAACAAGTCAAGTTTCCTCAGAATTACATTTTCTAAGGAAAATGAGAAAGTCAGCTACCAACAGGTAACAACAACTTGTCTGTCAGGATTGGTTTTTTAAATACATAACTCATGAGTCATCCAGCTCGCAAATTATCTTCTCTGATCAACCTTTTAATGTGTGTACAAATGTGTGTGTGTGTGTGTGTGTGTGTGTGTGTGAGTTTCGGTATCACTGTGGGGCAGTTATGCCCACCACAATGAATTTTTCCAGCCAACATGCAGGGCAATGACACACACACACACACCTTTTTTACAATGGATCAAATAAATTAAATTTTCTCTAGCACAGTGCTCCCAGCTCAACATGTCTTTTGTTCTTTACATCACAGAGAAGTGTGGAACCTCGGCACCATACATGCAGGCAGCATTTCCCAGCAAGACGTTCCCTAATCACTATACCATTGTCACGGTGAGGACACAAGGCACTCACACCGCTACACATGGAACCATGAACACACACATGCAATCATACACATGCAGAAATTGTGATAGCTTTGATAAAAACTTTCTGACCTCTACCCCCCACATGCAGCTGAAATGGATTGCAGATTGCAAGCAAAGGCATTAACTGTTATTGTTGCTGTTATTTAGCTGCAGAGCACAGCAGCTTTGATTTGACTTTTTCAGCCAGTGGTGTGGCTCTAAGAAAGACAGTGTGGTGGGTCTGTCCACCACTTTTGCCCAGACTGAAATATCCCCAAACTATTAGTTTAAGCACCATAGCATTTTGCTCAGTCATCCATGGTCACAAAAGGATAAATCCTACTAACTCTGGTGATCCCACTTTTCTTCTAGTGACACCATCATATTGACATTTGTGACTTTGGAATAAATATAGAAATATGGTACAATGCACATATCCCCCTCAGGATGGATGTTTAATTTGTCCAATTCTTTGGTGTATGACCAAATTAATCTCTATAAAAAGATATCTACATGTGTAGAATCTGTAGGCAACAGGACAAGATGTTGGTATTGGAAGCATCTTGTCTTCCATTTGAAGTTCCAGAAGTATTCACCAATCATGTTTGAGCTGCAGGTAAACAGTGTGAAATCCATTTTATCATCTGATGACAATTTAGCTTTATATAAGCTTTTTAAAAAAAAGCATCTGCAGTCATATGCAGATTTCTGTTTATGGAGATTAGTTGAAATGACAGGCACATGGAAGAATAAGTCTCGGCTCAGTCGTCTGCTTGCTACACCAAATCAGTCTGAAATATTGTGCCGTTGCCCCCAGAGGCTTATCTTTTTCAGACCGGTAGCTGATGGGTCCTCAGATAATGACCAAAAGAAAAACTAACGATATTCCCATCAAAGCCATTGCACACAATGTCCATATTTTACATCTGAAATTGTTGCACATTTAAAATAAATAGAACCTCATCTTGTGTCAATCGTGTTTGCACACTGACTCCAGCATTTTCATCTGTTATTAAATTTTTTTTAAATCTTGCTCATCTGTTATTAAAATTTTTTGAATAGGTTCAATGTTCTGAGTTTTGTTGCATCTGTCAAAAACCTTCAGAGAGTTGTTGACCAAAAAGCAGCTGAGAAAATGTGACATAACCTGGAGGACAGGCACATCAGCAACAAGAGAGTGGAACAGGGCACAATATCATTTCATAACTCGGATAGCAAAGTTTTAACAGGTCAGATATAATATTAGGTAGATGATGAAGACAAAGAGGATTTGGACGACACAGATGGAGGAAAAGCGCCACCCATATACACACAGGCCTGAAATACACACACATGCACAAGTAGGCCTTGTATATGCATTAAATGGACAGATGTCAGAGTGAGGGGGCTGCGCCCTGAGCAGTTTGGAGTCCAGTGTCTTGCTCAAGGGCACATTGGCTGTGCCCAGGAGGCAAACTAGCACCTCTCCAGTTACCAGTCCATGCTCCATATTTGATCCATACGGAGACTTAACCAGGTGACCCTCTGCTTACCAACCCAAGTCCCTATGGACTGAGCTACTGCCGCCCCATACTTCATAGTTAGTGTATTACACACAGTCTAAGTGGACAGTATATACAGAATATTTTCACCATGTTACTTAACCATCTGACAGCCCCTTATTTTGGTGCTACATTTTCTGAACTGTAGAACTTAGTATTCCTACGCAGAAGTGCAGCTGTGTTGTCACTGTATTATGCCGCAGGTCAGCTGTTTGGGTCAGATTGTTAGCGGTTTATGGAGACAACAAATACAAGATAATAAATCTGTGTGATTATGACAGCAATGACAAAATGCTGTTCACTGTGGAGACAAAAGGATACCTTAATGAACCACACTATAGAGAAAAAAAACTTTTGCAGAGAGACACTGAATGGATTGAAAAAGAAAGAGGGGAAGCTTCTGCAGAAACTGGAGGCCCAGAAAGAGCAGAGCTAACTGTGAGCTGTAAACACATGCTCATGGACCCAGCCCTGCTGCCTGGACTTGGTTAAAACACAACCTCAGGGTCTTTCTGTATCAGAGGATGCCAGCGCTTTATGCTTCACTGATTTAATTTATTTGTACATATCCAGTGTAATCTGAACTGATGGTTAGGTACAGCAGTGCTCTTCACCAAGTGTCTCTCTTGCTTATTTGGCAGTGTTTTTTTTTTTTTTTTTTACATTATCCACAAAGAGAATTGTTAAAACACATGTCTTGCAGGTGGAGTGTAGATGTCTTTATTCAGTGTAACTAGCCACAGCTGTTTTTATTTCTTTGTTTGATCAGTCCAGAAAAACACAAGCATGTACAATCTTTAAAATCTTTAGAAAAGCAAAGTTTGGTTTCACTCAGATCCTGCATTTCATTGAGTGACACAGAAGAGCTGAAAACAAACAACAAAACAAAACAAAACAAAAATGTGTCAAGTGCCGCCCGTGAAGTGCTGCCCCTAGCACACACTGGATACAATCGCGCTGCAGCTTGTCAGCAGACGACCACACAAAGTTATTATTACTGTTACTGAAAGATCTGTACTTCCTTCACCTCTGCATTAGCTTAAAATCATGTGTGGAGAGCCACTAATTAAGCTTGATTTCTCACCTGAAGAGCCAATCTCCAGAGCTGTGACTCACCAGGCATTATCTTTTTGCCCATTGTCTTAATAAAAACAGGAATGTGGGTAATTTAGCTCTGGGTATTTCTTGACCTCAACAATGAGTCTCTCCTCATCCATTCTTTGTCACACGAGACAGCAACAGAGTTCTCTTTATACATCAGTGGTGAGGAGAAGAGTCGAGCTGCCATAGGAGAAGAGAAAAAGAGCTGCTACGGCAGCTGGTATGTACAAGCAGAGAGAGAGTGGAGGAAAAATGCATGTATTTCTGAGGGTGGCGAGGCCGAAATAGGGCAGTGGCATGAAGTGACACGCGTCTAGCCGGTGCCAGTTGGGGTAGTACATTGAAAATAATTGTGGCACATTTGTGGATAAGCAGCGTTTGTCGCTGGTGTGTTTTGGCCTTTAGGCCTAAGCGTTAGAATATGGAATTTCTTTGGTTGAGAAAATCCTTTTACGTAGAATTTTTTTAAGGTGGCTAAAGCCTATTTTGTTGCTGCCCCTGGCCACAGCAGTACATCACTTAGCTTCTGAGGTGGTTCTCCTGTCTGTTTCTCTTAACTGGGGGCAAGGCAAATGCCATCTCCTGTAGGTAATACACTGACTATGGATAACTACCTCATATAATCCCACTTCAGAAAATCTGAATGATCCCTTTAACTTGCAGTTTCAGAGGTATTTCAGCCCTTATGGTTGCAGGCTAATAAAACCCCCACTGGGTGTTGACAGCATGCTCCTCCAGAGGCTGAAAAAAATAGATTTATCTGAAGGCAGAGCATGTTTACACAAGCAAAGACAGACACAGATATGCAACTGAAGATCAAACTACAGATGTGTGTCAGACAACTTCTGCTTTTCAGGAATACATAACTCACTCATAAAGAGCACTGACTCCACCCTGTCACAAATCAAAAGAGGCCTCATCTCATACTTGCACTTTTACGGAAGTATTTCATAGCAAAACTGATTCATGCCGAAATAACTGTCACACATTCTCCTCTCCTCCTCCTCCTCCTCCTCCTCCTCCTCCTCCTCCTCCCAGGGTCTCTACCCAGAGTCCAATGGTTTGATTGACAACACGATGTACGACCCGGTGTTTGACGCCACCTTCAGTCTGTCCAGTCCAGAGAAAGACAACCCTGAGTGGTACCTCGGACAGCCTGTGAGTCTTGTTTGGTTTAACTTATGAACTTTGGATGCAGACAAGATGATGAATTCATAGATGTTAATAAATATTTTGTATAAGATAATGTAGTTGCATCTTTGCTACAAAGGAGCTCAGTGAACATTAACTGCAAAATACCCCAAAAACAAGGTAGGCTACCATTTTTCAGTGTTTGCAGATTTTTCTTTCAGGCAGCTTATAGATGCAACAGCCTTCAACAATAAGCCACCTGTATGTAGCATGATAGGCAAAACTAAGATATTTACATATTTCACTTGATGTAAGGATATGTAAGCATGGATGGATTACTGAACGGCCACACTGGGCACATACCTGGGAGCCTTCACTTGCAAAATGTCAGATGTCAAATGAACATGAGACTCAAAATGAACACAAAAAGACAAAACAATAAAAATAAAAAAAAACACAAATTGACCAAAAACCACCAAATCTATGTGTCTTGCTCCTATGTAGGAGAGGTGGTGGGTGGGCCCCTTGCATATTTGTGCTCAGGGGCCCATTGTTTGATTTGGATCCATGTATTGTATGTAGGTTCAATCATGCGCTGGGAGGAGCAGATACAAAACAGGAAATACATCCAAAACAGACAGATTTCACAGTTTGTGAGTTACTTGTGAATTAGACTTTAGATTATGCTGGATTTCTGAGGGAAAAGGACCCTGAGAATAATCACATTGGATTTAATGCAGTAGCCAAGAAATAATGTGATCTTGTAGCTGAAGATTTAACTCAGTATAAGTGTGTTATAAATGTGTAAGTTCTCCTGAGTCTCCTGCCCTGAGTCGACATGTCCTGTTTGTCTATGTAGATTTGGCACACAGCAAAACACCAGGGGCTGAAGTCTGGGACTTTCTTCTGGCCAGGATCAGACGTCAAAATCAACGGAAGTTTTCCCGACATCTACAAACCTTACAATGGGTAAAACTGAAACCTCTGTTTTTCAAAAGCTTACTGGGGAACCAGAGTGCTGCTGTGAAGTATATCATCCTGCTGGATGATTACCTGGTTTGAGCAACATTACAAAAGAACAGGCAGTTTAATGTCTCAAACAGTATGACATGGGTAAAGTATTACATTTTGGATATTAAATGGCACTTTTAATCAACATCTAAGAAAACAGAGCACTGAAATTGAAGTTAAGACAACGTCCGCCACCTGAAAAAATCAAGTGCACTTTAAGTATACTGTCACTGCTTTACCTTGCTATCAGACTTGCCTTACCTTGCACTTCTGCATTTAGTTGCCTGATAGAAGACAGAATGAAGGAGAGTAGCAGTTAGTAAACTAGACCTTTGAACTTTCACAAAAGTGAATTCTTTGTTAGCTGTGCTCCACAATTGACTATGGCCTCTAGTTTCAGATGTGACGGGACAGTCGATACAGAGATACATTTATGTGCTGATTGCAGATAGATGCATTGAATAGTGGTTTTTGTGGGTATTTATTGCATCGTTAATGTGCCTGATATTCTGGAAACCTGCCTGTGAGGTTTTGGTGACGTGTGTGCACTATGCGCCGGTCAGCCAAACTTCCACTAGTGCTACACTCCCCCTGCGCTGACAGTAGACCTGGTTTCAGCTGGCAAGCTTTTAGCGCACTTTCGGCGAAGCCTTTTGGCACGAAACTGTCACTGCGCCAAGCTGGATCTGTCGACACCTCCCCCTGCTGTGCCGCCACACCCATCTCAGTGCACCTTGGTCTGCCAAACTACCAAACTGAGCGCGCCTCGGGTTGCACTGCTCGAAGCTCTGCGCAGGGTTCGCCACCCTGCGCCGTGCCAGGAAACTAGAGCCCTTAGTGTTTACATCAAACTTGAGTTAAGAGTTGAACTCTGTTCCTGGATACTTAAATGTGACAACAATTTGAACGCCCTTGGCAGCTGTAAGGTTGTCACTATTCTGCCAGCAATTAATGATTTATTCTTTAGTTTTTATTTTAATTCATTCCATGCATTAAGGTCAAAGAAGTTATCATCACACCTTTTATCAAAGGCAGGCAGGGCGCAACCATTATTTGACCCTGAGCCCTGCTGAGAGTTCAAAAATCTGTTCATGCAGGCATGTGTGTGAGCAACCATAGTAAGATCATTTTTTTGCTAAACAAGCACAAATTATGATGTAACAGTTTTGTTTGTTAATTATCGCAAAAAACTTGCAATGGTTGTGCCACAACTTCCTTCCTACAGTGCAGATGAGCTGTAAAGACAACTGGTGAGTCAGTTGTGTTTCCTCTTGGCCGTCACTGTGCAGTTGCTTTTACAACAGAATGATTTTTTTGGAGGACTTTTTCTTGGCAAATGTTGGAGCAGTTATCACACCCACCTTCAGGGGATAGTTCACATGTTTTGAAGTGGGGTTGTATGAGGTACTTATCCACAGTCAGTGTACTACATACAGCAGTGGGTGGTCAGCACATCCCCAGTTTGGAGAAGCTTGCAGGAGTCCAACACAGACGCTAAGCAATTTACTGCTGTGGATTGGGGGTTGAACAAGGAGACATAGCATAGCACCTTTAGCCACCTAAACTATTTCCAACTTAAAACAATCAACATCACTTTAAGTGTAGGCTGTTTCAAGACTATTTTCACTGCTTTACCTTTCTGTCAGATGATTTCCAATGTGGAAATGAATGTGTTAAATTGCTCTTCAAAATCAGACTCCATTGAGAAAAACAGTGATTTAACATTGCTGGATGCAGGAGCTGCTGGTCTACTGCTGCCTCAGTCAGTTATTTTGTCCTTGTAATTCTTTGACTTTGGTGTTTTGAAATAGTTAGTTCAGATTCACCAGAGCCAAACAATCTCACAAACTAACTAACTGATCAAGGCAGCAGTCAACCAGCAGCTCTTGTGTTCAGTGAGCCAAAATTAATGGTTTTGTCAATGGAGTTTGGTGGACTTGAAAAGAACGTAGATGTGATACTGTTATGGGCTGTCTGATGGAAAGGTAAAGCACTGAAAATACTCTGAATATAGCATACACTTTTTATGTGGCCAGAATTCATTTTGCTGCTGACCCCCATCCACAGAAGTGCATCGTAGGTAGGTAGGTATTATAATACTAATACTTAATAAAATCTGACCCACCCTTTTTAAATCATCACAACCATTGTGAAAACTGGTTCATTGTGACACAGAGTTTCTTTCCATGTTAAGTAAGTGAGGCAGATGTTGCAACAGTTTTAGTCCCTGATGCAAGTGTCCACATCTGTAACAAAAACAGCTTTGCAGCTGAATGTTTGCAGAGACTGAGCTCATATATAAAAGCTTTAGATTAATCTAAGGAAAAGCACACAAGACCATTGGCTAGAAATGAACATTCACAAAAAACATTTCATGCTCAGTGTCTTTCATCAGGTAGCATTTTATGAATTTGTTTAATCTCTGACCTGTTGAGATCTCTGAAGCAATATCAATAAAAGTTCAATCAAATCACATAAAGTCCTTTCAAAGCGATTACAAGCAATAAAGCAGGTTGAACAGAAGTTATCATCACACCTTTTAACAAAGGCAGGCAGGGCGCAACCATTATTTGACCCTGAGCCCTGCTGAGAGTTCAAAAATCTGCACAAGTTCATGCAGGCATGTGTGTGAGCAACCATAGTAAGATCATTTTTTTGCTAAACAAGCACAAATTATGATGTAACAGTTTTGTTTGTTAATTATCGCAAAAAACTTGCAATAGTTGTGCCACAACTTCCTTCCTACAGTGCAGATGAGCTGTAAAGACAACTGGTGAGTCAGTTGTGTTTCCTCTTGGCCGTCACTGTGCAGTTGCTTTTAGAACAGAATGATTTTTTTGGAGGACTTTTTGTTGGCAAATGTTGGAGCAGTTATCACACCCACCTTCAGGGGATAGTTCACATGTTTTGAAGTGGGGTTGTATGAGGTACTTATCCACAGTCAGTGTACTACATACAGTAGTGGGTGGTCAGCACATCCCCAGTTTGGAGAAGCTTGCAGGAGTCCAACACAGACGCTAAGCAATTTACTGCTGTGGATTGGGGGTTGAACAAGGAGACATAGCATAGCACCTTTAGCCACCTAAACTAAGTCCAACTTAAAACAATCAACATCACTTTAAGTGTAGGCTGTTTCAAGACTATTTTCACTGCTTTACCTTTCTGTCAGACGATTTCCAATGTGGAAATGAATGTGTTAAATTGCTCTTCAAAATCAGACTCCATTGAGAAAAACAGTGATTTAACATTGCTGGATGCAGGAGCTGCTGGTCTACTGCTGCCTCAGTCAGTTATTTTGTCCTTGTAATTCTTTGACTTTGGTGTTTTGAAATAGTTAGTTCAGATTCACCAGAGCCAAACAATCTCACAAACTAACTAACTGATCAAGGCAGCAGTCAACCAGCAGCTCTTGTGTTCAGTGAGCCAAAATTAATGGTTTTGTCAATGGAGTTCGGTGGACTTGAAAAGAACGTAGATGTGATACTGTTATGGGCTGTCTGATGGAAAGGTAAAGCACTGAAAATACTCTGAATATAGCATACACTTTTTATGTGGGCAGAATTCATTTTGCTGCTGACCCCCATCCACAGAAGTGCATCGTAGGTAGGTAGGTATTATAATACTAATACTTAATAAAATCTGACCCACCCTTTTTAAATCATCACAACCATTGTGAAAACTGGTTCATTGTGACACAGAGTTTCTTTCCATGTTAAGTAAGTGAGGCAGATGTTGCAACAGTTTTAGTCCCTGATGCAAGTGTCCACATCCGTAATAAAAACAGCTTTGCAGCTGAATGTTTGCAGAGACTGAGCTCATATATAAAAGCTTTAGATTAATCTAAGGAAAAGCACACAAGACCATTGGCTAGAAATGAACATTCACAAAAAACATTTCATGCTCAGTGTCTTTCATCAGGCAGCATTTTATGAATTTGTTTAATCTCTGACCTGTTGAGATCTCTGAAGCAATATCAATAAAAGTTCAATCAAATCACATAAAGTCCTTTCAAAGCAATTACAAGCAATAAAGCAGGCTGAACAGCATCTCAGCTGATAAAGTACTATACTATGGTGATTGTGTAACGGAGGCAAAGGGTTTCTATCTCTGCTTGGGTTGGTAGATGTTGTTGTAATGTGGTAATGTTGTCATTAACCTTTATCACCCCTGACCCTACATTAAGAGCATTACCATGGAAAGATGAGATGGCTGTGCTCATAACAACACACCCTGAGAAGCCTCTGAAGAATTCACTGTCACTAAAGCTGAAGTTGTTAAGATACATGAACAAGTACGCAGGCCCGTTAGTGAGAAATCTCTTGAAGCTGTTGCAGTCAACCAGAAATAAATGTTGTAAAATTTTATCTAGAAGACAAGTCCAGTCACTGCTGTGCTTTATCAGCCCCCTTAGTTGAGACCAAAGCCACCTTTTCCATTCTGTTCAAACAAAACAAAGCAAATTTTAATGTCACTGTTTCTGCTAAAATGTCTTTTAAAGGAACTTTTAAACCACAAAATGATCATTTGTATATCAGTTACTCAGGCTGTTCTGATTAACTATTTGCATGTTTTCCTACAGTGTAGCAACCATTGTATTTTTTTTGTTGTTGTTGTTGTTGTTTTTATCCTAACCAAGAAAGCAATTGCTGACAATCAGCTGTTGATGCTGTTTGACGCAGCACTGTGCTCTCTCTGCCTGGTTAGCACTAGCTAACATAGCATAATGTGATCATAGCATCTTAATTTGCCATTTAATATTTGTATGTATAATTTGTGAAGCACTTTGTAACACTGTTAGTGCTATTTTGCCGCTTGGAGAGAACACCCCACACCGAGCCATTAATCCACACCGACACAGAAACATGGCTTAGCTATGTGATGCTAACAGTAGCCCTGTCACTGTGTGTGTGTGTGTGTGTGTGTGTGTGTGTGTGTGTGTGTGTGTGTGTGTGTGTGACTCTGTTCCAGGCACAGAGCTCCAGTCCAACAGCAGTAGTCTCATGATAAACAGAAAGAGTGAGAGAGGCGGAGCAAGTCAATACACTGAAACTGTACAGTAAAATGAGGTTTTACCAGTTTTAAATTGTCAATTTTACAGCAAAGTTGTGGTGATCAGACAAAATTGCAAGGTTGCAGAGAGTGACTGAATTGTTGCATTCAGAACATCGCAACATACTGGACGAAGAGTTTGTAAAAGGATGTTTTACAATAGTTTTGTTGTTATTAAACTCAGCCCCCCTTTACTTCAAATCATCAAAAAAAAAATTCAGTTTTTGAATTCTTTTTTCAACGTGGAGGCATGCAAAAAATACAAAGTTTTCTTCTGGAATGCAACATAACACAGGGTGAATAATTGATTTAAAAGGCAGTTTTAGCAGAAACAGTGACATCAAAGAATTGTTTTATATAGTCTGACCAGATTAGAAGAGGAGACTTTGCTGCATTTGTTCACACAGAGCAGTCTCAAGTAGACTAAAAAAGTACAGTGGTGACTGGACATGACATCTCGATATAATTTTGCAACATTAATTTTTGTTTGACTGATACCATATCTTTTGTTCCCTGCATTGCTTCACAGTTTGAGATTTCTTAAAGGCAGACCGACAAAAAAATCATTTTGTGAGTGAAGAGGTCCTTTAAACTTATGTTCACCACTGTCACCTCTCTCTCCTCTGTCTCTTTTTTTCCCAGTAAAGTGCCATTTGAGGAAAGAGTATTCACTTTGCTCAAATGGCTTCAGCTGCCAGATGATGAAAGGTTTGTTTTTCTTCTATTCAATTCAGTAAAAGCAGTGAGGTCAATAAAGGAATCAGAATACTTTCATTCAGCAAATACCTTCAGTGATTTATCTGGTGGCGTCATTGATAAAATTCAACTTTCAGTAAAAATGACTTTTTCCTCCAGACCAGACTTCTACACATTATATCTGGAGGAACCCGATAAATCTGGACACAACTACGGTCCTGTGAGTGGAGGGGTAAGTTCACCTGACTCACTGAATCACAGGAAGTGATTTTACATTTCTTTTTACATCATATCAGTAAATCTTTAATTAGTTCTGCACATCACCTGACTTCAACACTTAATATCAAACTAGCAGTGCTGAAACAAATCCCATCATCATATATAGCCTCATCATAGCCTCATGAATGTTGGCCATTATCACAAATAATCACAGATAAGTCTTGTTGTCGCACAATTAAAAAAGTCTAAAGTCCTTTAATGGCCACAGATAAAAGATCTCCATAAAGGTTGAATCAGATGTCCAATAAATAAATAAAACAATTGCCATCCCATCAGCAGAGTCAGACTCTTTATGGGCCTTTGTGAATTTCCAGACAGTCATTTAGTGAACCTCTCAACATCATCTTCAGTGGTGCATTTATTAAATCTGGGTAATGGCATGGTCATTTTTCAGGGTTACTCAAGTGGAAACCAAATGAGCCAATCAAACTGAAGAGCTAAAGATAATCTCTTTCCCCCTAACTGTGTGTTTATATGGAAAGAAAGTCCACCCCCTGCTTGTGTAATCTTGAAGTGGGTTTATGGCCAATTTGGAGAGTAGAAAGAAAGAATGTCTAATAACATTTACAGCTCTAACTAAACATGACATCATTGTTGACAGGAAGTGTCTCTGTTCATCTGATTTTTTTTTCAGTTCGTCATTCATGGTGATGTTAGTTAATCATCAAAATTGCCTAAATGGACCATTCCCATTAACAACAACATCATGTGTTGTGCACGTCCACCCGCTGCAGACTGTTAATTAACTGGAACCACTTTGCCTTTTCAAGTGCTTCTGTCAGCTTGCCTTAAGTTCATAAGGAAACTATATGCCTGAGCCCAACCTTACATCTGAGGAACTAATTTTCTACCCTTTTACAATCCTCTTGGCACAAGCAAAGCCTTAAATTCCATGCCTGCAGGAATTCTGTCTAAGTCCCAAATTAAATAATAGCAAACAACAGGACTCATGCTGAATCAGCATCTTCTGACAGATGTCTCAAGCTGTTGGAACATCCACATCCTGTTTTCCTGGAGCATGCAGGCACCTTTGGTTGCAGACAAAGTTTTGGTATCTGAGTATCTGGTGAATGAAATGTCATGCCTCTCTGGAGTCCAAGGATTCAAGACGGACAAAGCCTCTTTTGATTGCTCTCAGCCGGAGCAATGTTAGCTCTGCTCTTCCATATAACAGTCATTAGTGTAATTTTTTAAAAAGTTCCATAACAATGACCCAGCAGTTCACTGAGGAGCTGTCAGTCTGTAAGGCTCGTTGATCTGATCTTTAGAGGTTTTGCAGGGAATTTTACCCTCCCCCTCTTTTTACTTTATAATGTCCACTGGTATATTATAAAGTGCTGTTTGATCGGTGGGTGCTTTGGAGATAGCTTTCTTTGCCAGCAGTGTCTTTACAATACATGTGTGCTACCTCAGTGATGTCCACACAGTGGGTCAACACTGACAGAGATAAAACATTTAAAGAAACTTAATGAATAAGAACTGCAGTGCATAATCTACATTTTAATAATGATTTTAATATATTCTTGTATGTCTTGATGTCACATTATATCTAAAGCTAATGGGGGCTTTCTGTGGAGAAAAGATGGGCCAGCTGCTGAATGTGTGTGTTTATTTCATCTGTTTCCTGCAGCTGATTGAAGCAATCCAGGGTGTGGATAAGATCATTGGCCATCTTATGAATGGCCTGAAGCAGATTGGCCTCCACCGCTGTCTCAACATCATCATCGTGGCAGATCATGGTAACACACAATATGTCATTGATATGGCATTATTTAAAACCAATAAATGAAGCCATGGATCCAATTAGTTGTTTTGAGTGGGTTATAGAAGAAATGGTCTGATACAATATGCAGGGCTGACATCAGGGTAGATACTGACCAGCCACAATGAGACTGATCTATTTTTTTCTTTTTCAATATCATTATATAAATCTGTGTTTTTTGTATGTTTGTTTTATATGCTGCCTTTATTTTGTCACAACTGGCCACTGAGTCAGGTTTTTGTGCCTCAGCAATCGCCTGGATAGAAATCAATTTGAAAAAATAAGAAAAAAAAACAGTGTGATAGAAGTGTAAAATGCAGGCAAGTTTACAAGAAAACATACAAAACCGCTTTTAGTTCCTCAGAGCCAAGAGAACATCAACAGTCTGATGGAGTATAATATAAGAAAGGTTAACATATCAGCTAATTACTATTGCAGGTATGGAGGACACAAGTTGCAACAGGAAGGAGGTGCTGCAGGAGCTGGTGGGAGACGTCAAGAACTACTGGGTCACTGAAGGAACATTCGGGCGCATCAGAGCCAAAAACAACGAAACAATTTGTGAGTAAACATACTGAAGCTACCTGCTCTAACAACCCAATTGTGAGAAAAAAAAATGCTTCTGCAAACCACAGATTCATTACATTTTTACGTTATTATGTAGAAGATATGTTGAAACTTTCCTGTTTATGCACAAAAATCACTTGGTTATGGTTAGGAAAAGATGTTTTGGCTTAAAATACCCACTTTTTGTACCAATATCCCTGCTGGAAAAACAGCGACGGGTCCCTAAAAACACCTATGTTTGGGGCCTAGAAAATTGCTGGAAACATGGCAATGACATGCTAAAAGACAACTGTTTTTGATGTCTGTTTGTCTTGAACAGAGCTCTGCAGCTTGGCAGGCATCTCGTCTCGGTGTCACACTATCCACCGTCCCCTCCACTTCACAATGACAGTCAGCTCAGTTACTTCGTCAATTTAGAAATGTTGACATGATGCCTGTAAAATGTGCAATTTATTTGTGGTTTGCAGAAATGTACAATGCTAACATTGTAGCAACTGGGCTGGCTACAGTACTGCTGACTGAGTAAGAATAAGAGCTGCTGTTGTCAGGTGATAGCTCTGACCCACTATACACTAAGCTGCACCCACCACAGTCAAATGAAAGCAGTCGAGTATGGAGATCTGAGATAACATAAAATGCTTGCAATCAGGCAGTCTTTGTGTGACACATAATAACATGATTTTGATACCAATGGAGCTACCCAGCACTGGACACATCCACCCGAAATTTTAGAGCATATGCATTCCTCTCACTGAAAACATTAAAGTTCCAGAGGACTTTTATTTTGACAAAAACAAAAACATTTACACCATGTATTGATGAAGAAATGCACAAATTAGTGCATAAAATATTGTAAAACTGTCACAGTTTGGTTAGTTTAAGGTAGGGTTTAGGTTTCTACTTTGTTAGAATTAAGAAAAAATCTTAATTCGGGTTCAAATGAGCATGTTTTTTACGCAACTTTAGTTACATGTGTTGTAGTTAGCTTATATTATGTCTGTGACACAAGTTAAGTGCATTATGTAAATGAAAATAAATCAGCACTGACTTTTGGTGTCACATGGGACACAAACAGTGGTCTCCTAGATGAAAGTCCTGTTTGTTTGACACATCCATCCACCTTGACCTCATCCCAAAGCAGACTTTGCTGCTCTTTATACTACGCCACCTGAATACCCCCTTTGCTCCTGCATGATCATTATGGCCACTAGAGGTTGCCACCTAACAATAAATGTAAATATGGGTTGTAGTAAACTGCTTGTTCAGATGACCTATATGGACTATTTTTTGAAGGAGGACAGTCTGAAGCCGTCACAGTGATGGAGTGCATGGATAGAAAACAAGGAGCACCCACCAGGGCTGAAAAATGATGCCAACAGGGAAGCGTTAAAAACTGCAAAACTGCAGTCCACTTGAGACTGGCTCCAAGAGCAAGTTAATCTCCATAGGCCATCATGTTAACATGTCCAACCTCACAGCAGAAATAAACATGTTTACACCCTGGTACAAAAAACTGACCAATCAGACCAATCATTGCATTCAGTCTGAATGCAATGATTGGTCGGAGTTTTCTTAGAACGATATGAGAATGGTATAATTATGAGTTTTTATTTCTGGTGGAATTCATTTAAATTCTAGTTTGCCATCACCTTATTAATAATAGTATTTTAGCCTGAACAAAGAAAAGTGTAAAATTTCCAGAAAGGTAAGTCTTGCTTTAAATCCAGAGTAATTACTAATCACGTTGACCATGTTGATATCTTCTAATTCATAAAAAAACATCAAATGTAATAAGATGAAGTAGGCATCAAGATCTTGGATTTCTTGTATTAGATCAGTTTTTCAATCTTAAGAACAACTTGGAGAGTTGATTCTCAATCTTACAAATAATAACATGGTTAAGATATCACTTCAAGTTATATCCTGATTGCCTGGTTTGGTTTGGTGTAACATTAAATTGGATAAATTAAAATGTTAACGTCATTATTTTTTCCTTTTCAAAAGTGGATTCGGCCGGACTCATTGCTAACATGACTGTAAGTGTTCCATGCTCACCTACATGTTTAATTTACAGTGGAGTTTCTAATGAAATGATGACCTGCATGCAGTAAAACTTACATTTAAAAGGACTTTATTGTTATTTTCCCTTGAAATGCTAAAAAAATCTCACATTTTTTGCCAAATATAAGAAATGTACTATTATGAAATTGTGTTTGTGGTTATTTCAGTGTAAGAAGCCTGACCAAAAGATCAAGCCATACCTGAAGGCCAACCTGCCAAAGCGCCTCCACTTTGCAAACAGCCGTCGCATTGAAGATGTTAACGTCCTGGTTGATCCAAAATGGCTGTTTGAGAGGTATCCATGTCCGCTCTCCATCAATTTTTTATTTTTTCATTATTGTTTTTTTTTTTTTTTTTATCGCAGTTATAGGCTGGAGTTTTAGACCCTTTTTGATAGCAGACACCAATGTTTACAAAATACACTGTCATGGAAAGTACAGATCACACACAAATAATGCCACAGATTAAAATCTGAGCTGTAACAAGAGGCACTGCTTGACATCACAATGAAAAGACTGTGGGCTGTGAGAGGAATTCTAGCTGATTTTAGTTTTGTGGTAAACTGCCTGGGAGGTGGAAAAACTACAGTATTATGTTTAAAATTAGTTGGGTAAGACATGAAAAAACAGATACAAGTATTAAGAGATAAATCATCCTGTAAACAGGTCATTAGTCTACTTTTCTAAGAGACTGATGATGAAGTCTCTGCAATGCTCTACAGAGCTAATTGAAACCAGTGACTTTTATTGAACACATCCTGTCCTTTTCTCTAAATGCCCCTACCAACGCTGTTTTATTACTTCACACACTCCAACTCTGCACACTGAGCATTTAAGTATTTATCAAAGACTGAGCAGATTTTTTATGCTTAAGTTAAAAATCTGTTCCTCACAGATACCCAGGATCTCTCACATTCTGCTCTGGTGGGGCCCACGGCTATGACAACGACGTTGAGACCATGCATGTGAGCCCTGACAATTCTTTGACTATTCTGATCTATTAGCCATCAATCAACAGTAATGTCAACAAAAAAACTTCTGCTACCTTTCAGCTCAGTCGTCAGAAAGAAATGTTGGTATTGTAGATATTTGTGAACCACAGATATGTTACATTTGTATGTTATATGTAGTGGATACATTGAAACTTTTGTCTCAACAGCGCTGTGGTTAATGTGTAGTTAGGTTTAAGCACAAAAAAGTTACATTATACAGTTACTTGTGGTAAGGAATAGATGATGTTTTGGCTTAAAATACCAGGTTTTGGGGGCACAGTCCCACCTGGAAAAGCAGAGATGTCTTGGTAAAAAAAACAATGGCTTTTTATGGCACTACCCCTGCAGGATTAACAGCAACAGGTAACTAAAAAATACTCACATTTGGTACGTGGAAGTCACTGGAAATAAATGGAAGAATGACAGAACTGAGTGGGATCGAATAGGATAGGATATCAATACTATTATTTTCAGAATAAGTGTAAATAAATAACAAGACAAAAAGAGCTGTCCCATTATTCCCAAACATAATAACAGTCACAAAATGATTCTGCAGCGACAGAACAAGCATTTCGCATCAGTTGTGGGAGGCTTTACAGAGGCACACGTCTGCATTACCTGGCTGCAAGGTCATTAATAAGGTCATTATATGACAGCTTCTGAGTGAATTCTGCATCGATGCTGATCACAGAAAGACTACCAGATGTGTCTGTCCCATTGTTGAATGCGGGTATGTTTTTAATGGTTTAATGAGCTTAAGTTCCAAAAATCTTCACTGAGCAGATGCAACTGATGTATAAATAACTCTATTATTAACCTGTAAGAGCAAGCACAGCACCTGGCGAGCTTGTGTGTGTTGCAGCTGAGCTGCGTTCACTGAAACTATCAGCAGCACAGCTCAAACCATGGTGCATCTCAAAGGGCCGTAACTGGGAGAGATTATGCAATATGTACAGTTATGATTGATAATAATCGTATTGAGCTGTTTTGGTGCCAAATGTGGCACTGGTGCCCAATGCACAGCACATGCTCTGCTCGCCCTTAGCGGTAGTGCTGGTGACAGGTCACTAAAAAACAACCGGTTTTGTTGTTTGTTGGTCTCAAACAGTGGTCTGCAGCTTGGCAGGTGTCTCACACCATCCACTATCCCCTCCACATCCAGATGACAAAGTCAGCTCATGTACTACATAATACTACATACTAGAAATGTTGATATGATATGTAAACACAAATAAAATGTATCCATGGCTGGCAGAAACGTATAATTCCAACATTTTCTTCTCGTGACTGAGCTGTCCATCTGAAATTGAGAAAACATTTCTCTATCACTGCAATTATCTGCAGATTTCTTCCATATAGTTTTATTGCAGTTATGTTTTATAATTATTATCATTATTATTAGTAGTAGTAATTCTGTTTTGACCATCTTGACCCTTTTTTCCCAATAATTTTCACCATTGCAGCACTGAAATAAATGCCTCAAACTGTTCTTCTTAACTCTTGTCTTGCAGGCAATGTTTGTCAGTTATGGCCCCAAGTTCCTGTACAAAACAGAAATGGAACCCTTTTCCAATATTGAGCTGTACAATCTTATGTGTGGTGAGTTCATATGTGTGTCTTGGCAAATCACCGCTTACAGTAAGCATCCAAATCAACTGCAGGCTGTGATGAGTGGTGATTTGACTTGGAGTCTAATCAGAGCTTTAAAAACCAAAAGACTGTCAAAATCAAAATAAAGCACTGATATTACCTGTTGCAGTCAGATGAATGTGCAGAGACATTTGCTGGTGATAAATAATAAATCACAGTGACTGTTTAGTCTCCCTTAGTTTTTATCATCAAACGTAAACCTTTTGTTAAGAGTCGCTTGGGAGCAGATGGTGGTTGACACTGAGCTGCTGAGAATTTACAAAGCTCAGTTGTCAGAATATGGACATTGTGGAAAGAATGATGAACTAAAAAAAATGCACCGTTACTAAAAAAGCCCCTGTTTGCTCCTGCTTTACCACACAACACCACCACAGCTAGCAAAAGAAACAACACACTAAATGTTTACTGAGATATGTGACTCATGTCATGCAAGATTTCAGCCTATAGATTCATTCTTTGAAAAGAAGCTTAAATCTAAACTACACACACTGTCGTGACCAAACACATAGTGGTATGCTCCACAAAACTAAACAGCTTCATGTGTTTCATGCAGACGTGATGCAGATCTCTCCTGCTGAAAACAACGGGACCCATGGCAGTTTGAACCACATCCTGAGGCAGCCCTACTACACACCAGTGCCTCCTGCAGAACAGAGCAGGCCAGTTCAGTGTCCGTTGATCAGCCTCAAACCTGCAGACGCCCTGGGATGCTCCTGTCCTGCCCTGGTGAGTATTGTCAGGCTTACGTATTGCAGAGCAGAGTTAAGATTTTGTTAAAAAGAAAATGATCATTAATCCAACATATAAAATAACTGATAAAATAATCAGTGTATCCCCTGTAACTTCATGTGTTTGTGGACTTTGTGAACTGCCAGCAGTTTAGCCTTTTGGCCATCAGCCAACTTGGATTTTTGGAGCCAAAAGTGACCATTTTTGGACATGAGGGTGGACCTAATAGACCATATCTCTAGCTGCTAGCTTGGTTAGAACAGTGCATTTCCAGCTATAGTCAACAGTGATAATGTTAATTTTCGCTGGTGAAAATCAGGCTTAAAACCATTGTAACAAAATGTTCTTATTGAAAAAATTGAACATGAACAACTCCGAGAGGCCCAAACACACCAAAATGACATCAAACTAATGGCAACAAAAGCCGACTGTGAACACTACAGCCAACGGCTGCATCTGCGTGAGAGACACCGGTACTCTGTATATGTCACTCATACAGGAAATCGGAAAACCAACAGGATGAATTCAAAATGCTACTTAGCCGGTTAGCACATTAACAAAAGAACCTGATGTTGAAAGAACAAAGCATATTTATCATGCACTAGCAAACAATTACACAAACCATCATCAACAGTATCTGCTTACAAGTTCAGTGACTAAAAATTTAACCTTACCTAATATAACAGGTTTGTTTTGATCTCATTCCCTCTTGATTTTAGTACTTTGTTTGCTTACCTCACCAATGTTTCTCTTCTCATGCACTGAGCTGGACTGTCAATCAGAGTGATTTATTTCACCAGAGGGCCCCGCCATTCAACATGCTGAATCAGCTAAAAGACAAAGGCCAACAAGGGCCTTTGACACAGCCTCAAGTGGACATACGAGGAACTGCAGTTTTTGGCACTTACAGTAATGTTGACTTCATTCTTCAGCCCAAGAGATTGCTGCTTGATCCGACATAATTTTTAAAAGATTTAAAAGATAATGAAAGACTACTTTCATAATCTGAATAGGAAAACAGAGAAGAAACAGTGAAGACACATGACTGAGCTGGATTGGCCACAGGGCATACCGGGCAATGCCTGGTGGACTGTTGGCATATTCTGGGCTGGCGCAATCGTAATTTACTTAATGTAATTATGTAGATATTTTTTAACGGCTGTGCCGGTCTTTAAAGAATGGAAAATGGCCTATTAGTTATTTTTTACACTGACACTGGGCTAGCCCAATGAAATCTCTCAGCCCTTCCTCCCCAGCCCGCCCCCTCCCCGCTCATTTTCTGAGTTCTCCTGAGTTCGAGTAGCTGGCTGTTGGCCTTGTGCATAGTGGTGGAGTGCGTAGCCTACTAACGTACACTGATGGATAAACCACCAAAGTGCAAGGGAGGTGCGGAAAAGCAACAGGAGAAAAGGCACAAGAATATCCAGGCAGATGCAGCCAAGTGCTGTAAGATCTGGTGCAGCAGGGCTGTCCGCACCGAGTGCCGTACATCCCATCGCACCATACATAAATGTGGACCTGCTAGAGAGTAGTTCAGGCGAAAAGGTGGCTGTTAGTGGAAATGATTCAGAGGAGGAGGAGGAGGAGGGACAGAAATATATGGCCCAGGGACAGATTGAGTCTCTGTGCTCCGCGCTCAGGCGGGTGCGCTTGTGCACAACCAGCGAAAGCATGAGTGAATGAGCATGAGTGCATCACTAATCACCCTGAGCGCGGGCACACGTGAGCGCGGAGCACAGAGAAGCAGTCAGAGCTACAGGCTACAGTGAGGTGAAAAACAGAGTTCATATGACGTTTTTCCAAACAACTTTTTATGCCGGGGCTTCAGGACACTTGGATCACTACGGATGAGCAGTATGGAGATACTTGGTGGATTCAATTTTGTGTTCTTGGACGTTAGTCTGGGGCGCCGTCAGCCATTAGGTGTGCTAGCCGCTCCACCCGCCGATCTCTGCAAGTGATGCGAGGACTCTAAAACTTCACCAGGGCCTCTGTCGGCATATGGGTGAGTAGATAATGGCTGAATTTTCATTTTTGGGTGCACTATCCCTTTAGTTGATCACGGCTCAGACATAACTTAGGAAACATTAAAGCAGAGATACAACACCAGTGAAATAGCTTCCTCAACAGTTCACAACTGAAAAACTGTTTAAAAGAGTCAGCACATCAAATAACAATCTGCAACCATCAACACTGCTCGATCAAAACTAAAACTCGGATATTTTTTTCAAACATTTACAAACCTCTCACAACTGGCCCAAGATTGGGAAAAGATCCTGCTGTCATCACTGATGTTAGGGTGCTTTCAGACCTAAAGTTGTCTTGCTTTGGTCTGAATCAGGGACTGATTTTGTAACAAAGTTGCATAACTGCCTAGAGTCATATCAGCATTTACAAGCAGACCAGATCAAATGCCTTGTGAGAGAAAGCTGCTCTTGATTGGTCAGAATGTCCGTGCGGGAAAAATCCAGTAAGTAAACAAAACGTTGAAGAAGAGTACACTTGCATGATAATTGCAACATTTTCTAATGTCACAATGGAGGGACAACTACGCGGGCTGATTTTAGTGCTGGTCATCGTGTACTATATTGCTTGCATTGTTCATTTTAGGCAAACCATACAGTTTGAAAACAATGTTTTGATGCATTGGATGGGCTGAATGTGCATATTGAGGCAGTACAGGAGGAGGCACACATTAATAATCCTCCAGGACTGTAACATGCTCATGTTTAACCCAAACAATGCGTTATGTGACTGCAGTTGGTTCAGATAGCGGTTGGAACACATTCTCACAAATGAACTGCACCAGAGCTCGTTAGTAACCGGACGAAGACCACCTCTTCAAAAAGGTCCAGTTGTTTTAGTCCACACCTGAGTGCGATTGCTGTGTTCACACCTGCACTTAGGGAGCGGACTGTACTGTACTGGCTGCTAGTTAACTCCTAGCTGGCCAGCATCGCAAATCGCTTCAACCAGGGACCAGGTAGTGAGTGTTGGTCGGCTGACATCCTTGTTGCAATTCTATAGCAGCCCTCGCACAGTGATACCACCCCCCCACCCCACCCCCTTCTGTTCTCTTCTCACGGAGGCAGTTAAGTGAACACTGAACTTTGTCTCCCATTCAATTTGAGCTCCAACCGGCACAGCATCATTTCCATACGGTATCGTTTATTCTAGAATCGTGACTGTTTACATGTGCATATTGGTATAATTCCACTGTATCTGCTGTTGTTTGTACTGATACTGTGCATATTGGTATAATTTACTGTGAGTTGTTTGTACTGGTACTGTGCATTCTGGTGTAATTATTTGCATTACTATTTGTTTTTTGTTTTTTTTCAGATAAATCTGATAATTGTTGCTTGGTCTCTTTACTCATTTATTTAGTATAGTGTCCACACACATTCTCATTCTACATATACATAGAGCTATACTGGTGGCTTTACAGCCTACATTTTATTTAATATAGAGAGTCTAACAGAGTCATATTATTGATTATCTCTGATCCCTGTCAATTTGGTTGATGAGACAGTGCCACGCAACACCACTGATGCTAGGTGACGCCAAGCTAAAAAAGAAACTCATCCAACAACTGCAGCCGTCTCAAACGTGATTGATCAATATGAATGTAGAGTCTGTATATAGAGACTAATGCATGCCAAAAGTCTTATCCTTGTGAAACCAGCCTCTGGAATCTGGAATCTGCAGCAGACTTGAAAAAAGCAGACATGCCTTTATCAGCAGCCAGCCAGACCCTACAGAGGTTTGTTCTGGTTTATCTGCCAAAAGAACCCAATCTTTTTTTTTAAAAAAAAGTGCAGCTGTTTCGGGATGCTTCTGTCACTGTATCACATTTTACACATTTTTTCTTGACATCTGTTGTGTCACAAAAAATGCAATTTTTAATTTAACAATTTGTCAACAAATTACTAAATGCCATGTTGCTGACATATTTGTATAAAATGAAGCAGCTACTGTTGAGCTCTTGGATCATCTGAAACTGAGTTGCTTGATTTATGTTATTTATGCATCTGCGTCCTGCTCAGTTGCCAGACAGATGTTCTGCTCTTTTGTAGCTGTATTTTCTTCATATTGAAAAGCACATTGTGCTTTTGGGCTTAAAAAAGGTGCTCTTCAAATAAAGTAATTATTTAAAGCTATAGTTGGTAATCCTGTTCAGAAACACTTTTTGTTATACTGGGTGAAATGGTCCTTCCATCCTGAGAGCAGTCAATACATAAAGGGTCTCATTCATGAAACGTGAGCAGAAGGAATTTGTGTGTAAACTGTTCGCAGACGGAAATTTACATGTGTGTCATTCATCAATATTTTAGTAGCTCCGATCTTTTCGTAGCTACTAACAAAATCTACTCCTGCTCCTGACCACTTGTAGTGCTTGTGTAAATTTAGTAAGGCACATAAATATTGCTTGTCACTATTGGAAATTCCAATTTTAATTCGTATTGCGCTCTGTTATGTACACAATACACAGATGCCTTTGAAACACGTAATCTAAACATGACAAAAATATTAAAAATATAACACATTTAGTTAAATTAGTTGGCAATTAGCAGGTTTAAGATCCAGATTAGGTTCATGATTGTGAATTATTTATGTAAACCGACTCAATAGATTACACGTTCTTTCTACATGTTGAATGATGATAATAAAAATATCCGTAAGGACAGCTGGATCACAGCCTCTTCGGCCTTGGTGCCTGGGTTCAGCAGGGGCAGAGGGAGCAGCAGGTGGTGGAGCCACGAAGGAGCACGCTCCAATTATTTGAGACAACACTTTTTTTTGTGGCTTTTTGTGGCTTTTTGATCATTTGAATGAATAAATCTGATTTGAAAAATGTTTAGTTTACGTTGGCTGCAGACTGAATTATTTGGAGCTGTATAACACAGAGCTTTAAGCTATTAAGATTCAAATAATTTGAAGATGATGCACACAAAACTGCTGTAGGCTATATGTTATCCGTATCATTTGTTAAAATAAATGTTAAATAGCTCTACATTCTGACAGCCATAACTGATTTAGAGTTTATCCATTACGCACAAAACATCTCTGGTTTCCCGTTCCCACTTCATTCAAAACCCCACAAATGAATCTTCTATTTGTTTGGTGACCACTGTATTTTTTGTGTGTGTGCTTATGCGTTTCTTTGCCTCCAGTTTCATATCAAACCATTTATGCTTCACCTCTGACATGGTTCTTTGTACTCCGGAGACAACATTAACAGCATCTGTTACCTCCCTCCAGGCCTTCTCTTTGCCTGTTCCTGTTGTACCACTACTAACTAAAGAAAATAAAATGTTTTTTCTTAAGTCCACTTCACCCAAAATTATTTTGATCTCCGCTTCGGAGAAATTCTTTCTTCTTTCTCTCTCTTTCTTTCTTTGCGCCATGACTGACAGGTCGACTGGATGCACCTACACCTCCTTATATGGTGGTCATTGGCTATTCATGGGCGGGGATTTATGCTAATTGCTAATTACCGGGGAGCACGCTATCACTTTACGATGGATTGGCATTCATGATCATACACACGTGTTTACGATCAAATCTGAGTTTCCTGCGGCATTCCTGAATCCGGAGTAGGTTTTTAGTAGCGTAGGCTTTTATGTGCAAATCTACACACTGTTGGACTAAGAGTCTCATCCTACTCTCTAATGTGCTATGTGTGAGCTCAGTCCTGCGTGTTCTTTAATGAAGCAATAGGAGAAGATATTCCGTCTCAGTTAATGTAGTTTATTAAGCAGTAAAGGAATAAAATTACAGAGCTCTGGGTCTCAACTTCACGTCCCTGACGAACAACAAAGGTGTGTCACTTCACGAAGTCTGACCTCCTGTCCTTTCCCTGACCCAGTATATTTTGAGCGTAACAGAGTGTCATTGTGCATGCAAGGCGTTGTCCTCTTCTCATTGGCAGTTCCACTTCCTCCTTCACCACACCACGCCCCTGCCTCGTGTTAATCTGACTCCTTCCCGCTGACAGTGGGGGCGTGGTTCCTGTTTTGAAAGACAAGAGAACAACACAACTCCCTACACGTGCAGTACCTTACTATCTGTACATCACTTTCTATTATTTTTACCATATATGAAACTAATTATCTAAGCATTGCGATATGTGCTCCTCAGACTTCATGTCTCTTCCTCTCCTGTACTTCTCCACTTCTGCAAAGAAAACACATTCAGATCAGCTGAAATCATCTCAGTATTCTCATTGTTCACACATCTAAAACTTATATAGTGAAACACAACTGATAGTAAAACACATAAAATCATTCTATTCCCAACAGTCCCCCTTTTGGCCTCATAGGACTGAGGCCACTTTTTTTTTCAGTCCCAATGTCTCCAGGTCCCCCTTTTTAGGTCTTGTGATTACTGCACTTTTTGTTTCTTTTGAAACAAAAAGTTATAACTCCCCCTTTTAGTCTCATACACATGAGACCACTCATTTCTTTATTTTGTATTGCAAAAAGGTAAATATAAACGTGTAAAATATAAAAGTAAATATGGAGTGTAAATGTTCTGCAAGAATCTTTCTTGTATCCTGGCTTTATATTACTCAAACGTACTCTGGGCAGTGTTGCTTCAGAGGAGCTTCTAACCTTCACATTGATCACAGGATATCTTTACCGCACTTATGCTGAACTAAGAGTAAATGTAGGTGTGAGTGAGTTGGGTTTTTTTTTTAGTCTTTATTGTCTCTTATGTCTTCCAGTGTTCGGGCAGGTGTCTCTGCCACTGCACACTGACTCCAGTGATACCATGTGTCACCTTTTCCTGTAGTTTGTGGCGTGGGACGTCCGTTCCATGACTTTGTAGGGGCCAGTCCACCTATGCTCCGACCACTTTCTTTTAATCACCTTGAGCAGGACCCACTCTGATGTTGGGTGCCCCTCTCCTTCTGCTCCCTCCTGAGCTGTGGTCACCTGTTTGGAGAAAACTGACACCAATGCTGTTAGTTGGTCATAATACAGTTTATATTGTAGAGGACTTTTTTCCTCTTCTGTAGTTTGAATCCCAGCTCCCGGTCCTGGGAACTGTTGCCCTGTTTTCAGCTCATATGGAGTAAAACCTGTCAGTGAGTTAACAGAGCTCCTGATGGATAATAGAGCTAGGGTAGCGCATCCACCCAAGTCATTTTAGTCTGGGCACAAATCTTGCCTATTTTTCCCTTAATAGACTGATTCATTCTTTCCACTCTGCCCTGTGACTGAGGATGATAGACCGTACCAAATGTATGTTTTAGTCCCAATGCTCTCTCTACTTCTTGTAGATCTCTGTTTTTGGAATGGGTTCCGTTGTCGGATCTGATTCTTTTGGGAAACCCATGCGTGGGAATGTATTGATTGATCAGAAATTTGATTACTGTCTTTGCATCCTCTGATTTGGCAGGTATGGCTTCTGGCCAACCAGTGTATGCATCCACTGCCACCAGAAGACACCTGTATCCTCCCACTCTCTCTAGCATGTCTGTATAGTCATTAATGACCTCTTGACCTGGGAGTTTGGGGAGGGGAAATCTCCCCTGATGTGGTTTCACCGTGGGTCTAACATTGTATTCTGTACATATTTTACATTCTCTGATGTGATTCTCATTCATGGCTGGCAGAAAAGGGTGCCACCAATGAGTGAGACCTCGCACCATTTGCATCGTTCCATAATGAGTCACACCATGAGCTTCTTGAAGGACTGATCTCCTCAGCCCTGGGGGCAGTGCAGGTCTCCCGTCTGGGGACCTCCACATACCCTCTGTCTTAACTGCTCCTCTTTCTCTCCATACTGTGAGCTCCTCTGGAGAGGCTTTCTGCTGTTCTGCTATTAACATATTTACATCACAGGGCGGCAGGAGGTCATGCGCTGTTCTCTCTGTTTGTAGCATTACATACTGCTGACTGTATCCTGCCTTTCCTTTGGCTGCCACATCTGCTGCGTCATTCCCTCTGGAGACAACTGTCCCTGTTTTGTCATGACCCTTGCACTTAATCACTGCTACCTGTGCCGGCTTCATCAGAGCCTCCTGTAGCCTCTTCATATCTTTTTCGTGTTTAATGGGGGTTTTTGCTGCTGTTAAAAAAACAGATCTGATCCACTGTGTCATTTCCACATGGATCGCTCCTACGACATAGGCAGAGTCTGTGTAGATGTTCATTCTTTTCCCTTCTGACCATTCTAATGCTGCAATCATTGCTTGGAGTTCAGTCAATTGAGATGATTCTTTTCCTGTCACACTTTCTGTAATCACTTCCTCAAACCCTGTCTCTGTCTGTCTTACCACTGCATATGCTGCTTTGAGTCCCTCCGTTGGATGTCTAAAACAACATCCATCTGTGAATAATGTTTTTTTACACATAGGGCCTAAGTCTTTAGCTTGATGTTTTGCATGCACTGCCAAGGATATGTGAGGGGAGGCTTCCTCCGCCGCCTCATACCACTGCAATTGCTCTGAGGTCAGTTCAACAGCTGCAGCCACTCCCTCATTTCCCACCAGTATGCAGGTGGATGTTATCTCCTACATTTTCCCTTCTATCTCATTATAAAATGCCTGTTGATACAGCTCGTCGCCATTCCTGTCATAATAAAGAGTTACATGGAGGGGATCGGGAGGAGGCGTGTAGGGATTTAATGACTGAACCCAGGGTCGCCACGACTGATAGAGAGTGCCAATGCCAGGCGTCTCCATGGTTTCTGGCTCGAGAAGGCCCCAGTAGATATCAGCCCAATGTCCTTCAGCCGTGGGGGAGGTATCCGCTGATAACAACATTTGCGAGGAGGAATGCACAGTTGTTAACGAGCAGTTCACAGTGTAGCCATTTGGGAAGGTCACTATCAGCCCATCCGGGTGCAGAGTATGGAAGCTCCACACTTCAGCAGCACATCTCTCCCCAATAGATTCACAGGGCATGACAAAGGAGAAACACATCTGCGTGAAAATGTCTGTTCAGCCTGGAGTATGGTGGTAGTGAGCGGTTTGGTGAGCAGCAGATTTTGTGGTTGTCCCGAGAACCCAGTTAGTTCAACTGCTGAGGATGATATTTGGTGTTTAGACACAGGGAGATTCAAGGTGGCTCCACAAATAAAACACCCTCTACCGCCCTGACCCCCTCTTGGGCCGCCACGATCCCCACCCCTGCCTCTGAATCCTCCTGTACCTCCTCTCGAGCCACTCCAATGGGGAGGGCGAGGATCAACCCACTCTGGGGTCGGAAATAGATCTGGAGTATGTATGGGGGAGGGCGGAGGCTGCTGAACTGTCTGATTGGTTCATTTTTTCTCTGCTTTTCTGCATCGTTGGTTTTACGACATGTATCTTCCAATTGGAGTTTCAACAGCTGAACCTGTGCTGACTCTGTACTGTCCTTCTCTGCCTTTCTCTGATGGCATTGTATATGACTTCATTAGTCCTGTAAGCTTCACTGCTCTCTCCTCGTATTCTTCCCCTGAGTCTGTGTCTGACCATATCTGATCTCCCTCATCGTCTGCTTCCTGTGTCAGTCTCTTTACATGTGCTAACCCCTGTCTTATTTCCCTAGTTACTTCCTGTTTAGCTTTCTCATACTCCTCCTCATCCACCACATCTGCATTGATCACTCCCTCCTTAATCACCAGCAAAGGCATTTGCCTGTTGCTCCCCAAGTATGGTGGTGGAGATGGGGCTGGGGGTGTCTTTGGTAGGTCGGGATACAATCTTTTATGGGTGGGCTCTGGTGGGGTGGGCGCCGGAAATGGCGCAGGTGTTGGCGGATTTTGTTTGTCTCTTTTTTTTTTTTTTTTTTTTTTTTTTTTTGTGAGTCTTATCAGTTTGTTTACAATAAGCCATTGCCGTAACTGCCATCTTATTGAGCAAGGCGCGTTTACCTTCCTTATCCTCCTTCTGGTTTTGTCCATTGTCTTTTTATGAGTTTTGGTTTATTCTCCTTTTTTTGTATGTTCTTCCAAATCATCTCTCGCCTTTACCTCTGCAGCCAGCAATTTCTTTGTAACATTTACTGCCTCCTCATCGCCAGGAAGCTCATTTTGGGCCTGTAATGCCTTCCATAAATCATCAAACTCCTTTCCTACAGCCTGTCTCTGCTTATCTATTACTCCTGACAATAACTGTTTCCTAATCTCACCGCACTGTGTTTTTCTGGGATGGGAGGACACCCACCCTGCTCACGATAGTCCCTGTCAAATTCACCGTCCATGATGTCTCTCTGTCCCTCCTCTGTCCTTACTTATTTTACTCAGAGGGTACTACTCGTCACGATGTTACAAAGCTTCACACAATTACAACAATACACACAATACTCAGCGCCACATGACCGCTCTGCAGCGCAGTCCGCGTGGACTTATTTTCCCCTTTCTACCGTTGTGATTTCGCTGCTTAAGTTCCACCAAATGCAGGCCGACACACCCAAGCTTCTACACCACTCTCCTAGGAGGGTGCGGGGTGCCTATGGCTCGGCAAATGGCTTCTATCTTAAGGCGAAATTACACAACTTCCTCTTTTCTTCCCCACAGAACGCGACCACCGCTCAGGCACGAAAAGAGTTGGAATTCGAGTCACCGCTAATAGACTCTACACAACTCTTCCGCCCCGTAAAATAGCTGGTTGTCGGTAAGCCACCCACAAAACAATAACCCCTTAAAAGACTTATTTATTTACACTCCCAATATCAGGGTGGTTCTGCGGACCACTGAATAGATGTCTCAACATGAGCGATAGTATTCAGTGTTAGGGATCACATGGAAAACGCTCCCCTGCCCGCAGAACTCTGTAACCTCTTTTTGTGTTGTAACAATCTACAAAGGTCTTTCAACCTCAGACAACCCGTGTCTTCAGACTATATTCTCAGCTGTCCAAGGGGCAACCTTGATGGTTCCCAGCTTATCAACCTCAGGACACTCGTCTTTTTCTTTTTTAGAGACTAGATGGAAAACCTAGTCTCAGGGCTTTTCACCCGACTATGTTTCATATTTAGGAGTCAAATTTATGATTTGCTCCAGGGCCTTACACCCTGTCCTGTCGAGGTGTTGACTATGTTTCGTATTTAGGAGTCAATTTTATGATTTGCTCCAGGGCCTTTCTCCCTGTCCTGTCGAGGTGTTGACTATGTTTCGTATTTAGGAGTCAAATTTATGATTTGCTCCAGGGCCTTTCACCCTGCCCCGGGGCATTTCACTTTTGTTTTGTTTTAATTTTATTCCTTTACGTTTTAGACTAGGAGACTGTAGTAAAATGACAACACAATCTTTTAGCATTTCCAATTGCAGAACTTCGATAAAACAGGCGTCTGCTTACCTTTTTCTCAGACCGGCCAAGTGTTGTCACGATACTGTCGTCCTCCGCTGAATAGTCTTTATTCTGTCACTTCTCCGTCTTCATCACGTCGGGGTCACCAAATTGTTGGACTAAGAGTCTCATCCTACTCTCTAATGTGCTATGTGTGAGCTCAGTCCTGCGTGTTCTTTAATGAAGCAATAGGAGAAGATATTCGGTCTCAGTTAATGTAGTTTATTAAGCAGTAAAGGAATAAAATTACAGAGCTCTGGGTCTCAACTTCACGTCCCTGACGAACAACAAAGGTGTGTCAGTTCACGAAGTCTGACCTCCTGTCCTTTCCCTGACCCAGTATATTTGAGCGTAACAGAGTGTCATTGTGCACGCAAGGCGTTGTCCTCTTCTCATTGGCAGTTCCACTTCCTCCTTCACCACACCACGCCCCTGCCTCGTGTTAATCTGACTCCTTCCTGCTGGCGGTGGGGGCGTGGTTCCTGTTTTGAAAGACAAGAGAACAACACAACTCCCTACACGTGCAGTACCTTACTATCTGTACATCACTTTCTATTCTTTTTACCATATATGAAACTAATTATCTAAGCATTGCGATATGTGCTCCTCAGACTTCATGTCTCTTCCTCTCCTGTACTTCTCCACTTCTGCAAAGCAAACACATTCAGATCAGCTGAAATCATCTCAGTATTCTCATTGTTCACCTATCTAAAACTTATATAGTGAAACACAACTGATAGTAAAACACATAAAATCATTCTATTCCCAACAACACAGATGTACTCACTTTTCAGGAATGAGACCCATTGTGTTCAGAAAAAGGAACGAAAAAAATCTGACCTCTGTGGCAGCTGCAGGCCTGTAAAAATTGACCAATCCCTGTCTTTCGGTGCGAGTGGAAAGAACCAATCAGATGCCTTCATGTCTCGTCCTGCCCACGCCCCCCTCCCTCCCTCCTCTCTGTGTGCAGTCATCATGTGTCACCGTTGCCGGAAATATTCAGCACACTCCTCAGCAGAAATACCGAGAATACCGAGCAGGAGAATAAGTTTACTGAACAATAGCAGAGAAAATGCAGCCAAAAGTACCACTTCCAGCGTTACTTGTAACGGCTCACCCCGCTAAACAGGCTAAGAAAAGAAAGTCGTAGGCAGAAAAGGCTACGACGAAAAAGGCTTTTGATAAAACGAGAGGACAAACCAGAGTCAACCAACATCGCAGCTTTTGAATGGCGGAGACAACTGAGGGAGCTGAAGGGCCTGAAAAGTGATGCAGAGGTTGCTGTCTTTCTGTTAGACAGGTAATTATTTGTTTTGCTTCGGGGGGATTTGTTATTTTCATGGAATATGTAATGTTAGCCAACTTAGCTACTTTTGTAGCTCGTATTAGCCCAATGCTAACATTAGCTTCTCTGTCGGTGTACTGCAGGATGCACGTTAACTGCAATATTTTACTATTCAGCAAAACATCAGATTAACAAACCACACTCTTACTTTCCACTTTGCTACATAAAGGACACACTATTTTCTGCAGGTCAGCAGTTGTTTTTTGTAATATTTTTAATCTAATTGGTAAAGGCATGTTAAACTTTATTACAGACTCAAGTCCATATTCAAGACACACAATACAAAGACAGATAACACATAACACATATTTAAAAAACACTAAACAATACATGTGCTAAAAGTGCATAAATTAATATCCATGACAAACTTTACAGTTCTAAAAAGAGGCATTTATACTGTCTGCAGCAGCATGACTGGTATCTGACAGAGCTGTACTTGATATTCATCATACTTAAAATGTTATTTATTGTATTGTACTTTTTTCATACTTTTTTTTTTTTTTTTATCTATGGACCAATCTTGTGTCTGAAATAAAGTTATATATAATTTCATTTTCAAAGCACCAAGTTGACATATAAATCTATACATCAAGTTTCTCAAGACACCTTGGCGAGTATTGACACGTACATTTATGAACAATTCGCTTGCACTGAGCAATCTAGGTCTCCTCAACAGAATTTGCAGAGCATCATGCTACTCATAGTTTCTGCATACTTGCTTTCTTATAATTTGTCCACAAATGAGCTGTGTAAAAGGATGTACAGTATGCTTTGAACAGAGCCACCTTCACAGTATCTGAACATGATTGAAACTTGCGAGCAAGAGTATTTGCCTGCACATACAACCTGCAGCAGTGCCTATAGATATCTTCATCATCTGTCATTTTTTTCATGATGAAAGTATAACTATCAGCAGGCAGTAGTAGATTGCTGGAGAGGATTAAATTACTGTTCTCACAAAACTTTCTCAAGTGATTAGCAAATATTGATCTATCTGTGATATCTGCATTTATGTCTCCTATGACATACACACTGGTGTTAGAGTTATCTTGGTTAAAAGAATGAATAAAAGCCAGCTTATTCAAATAATCATCCTCATTCTGATTACACTCACAGGGTATGTATACATTCAAGTTCACAAGTTCTCTATTATTCTGTGTGTACCATATTGCAATGTACCAATTGACACCAACTCTGATCACATTTATCAGCGGATGTACCTGTTTCCGCCAGAGAATAGCTACACCCACGGGTATCCTGCCCCTGAATATTCCTGTGCTGAGGTCGGTTGTAGACTCCCCAGCTCCATGGAAGTCAGGATTTAAGGAGCTCAACTGTCCGAGGTCCTGTTTTGACAAAAATGTCTCCTGAAGACACAGTATAAGACACAGAACCTGAACAGTCATTGTTCATGGCTTTAGGAACCTGTTAAAAAAAACTGTAGGCAGATCCAGACCCTTAGCTGCATCAGAAGTATTTTGACCAGACCAGCTATGGTCATCTTATGTGGCTCATAATACCGACAAACTAATGCTCCATCAGGCCACAAATCTGGGTTATACATTTCATTTACCTCCTTACATTCAGCAGAAACTCTGAATGAGCTGAATCTACGGTTTTCAGTGCCAATCTTTAGACAATTCCATTCACGCCCTAGTTTCACCTTAAGATAAACAGATAAAGTCTCTGCATGTAGGTCTGGGTCAAATCTGGTGGCAAACACATTCACTAGTTTGGTCCTTACTGTGCTGATGTTAACAGCTCCAGTCCCGACAACGGAGATGCCGTTCCTCTTTTTTAGAGGAGTGGGCAGTTTCTTGGGCTGGGTTATCAGCATAGTTTCAGGACACTGTCTTTTTCTTACAATGTGACTCCATGTAGGAGAGCGGGTTTCTGAGACCATACCTCCAGGACCTCCAGCAAGCTCACCACACGCGGCGTTGGGTGTCGCCGCCGGCGCCTCACTCCCAGCAACCAATCCCATGGCACCTCCCCGCGCTACTCCGGGCAAAACGCCAACCACAGTGTCATTCCCCAAGTCCTCAGCGGCACTGACAGCCCGGCCATCCCCTAGCGCCTGGTCAGCTGAAGCTTCCAGCGCAGTCACACATCGCTCAGTAATAGTTCTCATGTCTTCACGAGCATTAGCCTGAAGCTGCATAGCGCATTTCATGGAGCAAACATCCGCTTGCAAGTGCTCCAATTTCACCAGCAGGCTTGAGACATCCATGCTTGTGAACGTGACGGGTGGTACTGTAGCTCATCCAAGTACTGTGAAACAAATCTTGGCATATTCTCACCACACTCGTTCATCACTTTCAGGCAGCTCTTGATGCTGTAAGCATCTTTCTGTGGCCCTTTGTGTGACACACTGCGCTGCATAGTGGGGCACAGCTCAAACAAAACTTTCTTAGATGCTTCAATCCATTCAGAGTCAAAGGCGTTTGCTGCCAGCATCACGATCTCATCTTGACTCATTGTCCTAATTTTCATAGCAAGAAAGTTGAGCAGTTTATCTTCAACAATCACTTTACCATCATTTGTCTTGTAAATCCCAGCGCACAGCGTCTGCCATCTTCGAATCGCCTCATCATAGAAGCGCCTTTATTGATTTTTGCTTTGTCTGGCGGCTCGGCTGTTCAGGTACTTCTGGGACGGCGCATGGACACTCACCCTCTTGCGACTGGACTTTGAACTTATCCCACAATAGTGGTACTGTGAGGTACCGTAGTACTACGGTACTCCAACAATGCTAGAGCAGGTGGCAACCAATCATGCGGGACATGAGTGAAAAGAGACAGAAATGCTGTGCAGTCCCGCACAATGCAGGACATCTGGTCACTCTACTTCCACTGCCACTCGCAAGCAGCAGCTAGTAGGGGGCCCCATTATGGGAGATTCCAACATGTTGTCGTTGTTGCTGTGTCTATAGGGGCTCCATCATATTGTCATTGATATGGACCAATGTCAGCCGTCTCTGGGGGCCCCCTTCCAGCTCGGGGCCCTAGGCAATTGCCTAGTTTGCCTGTCCGGTTGCGACGGCCCTGTCTCAGAGACATAGCTTCCAAACATTTAGTTTTCTGTATTATGGTGAATGTTTTTGCATGAGTTTATGCCTTTTCTGCATCAATTGATGTTTTTTTTATTCTGTCAAAATAAAACTTCTCTTCATCTTACATGTTTTTATCACATGCTCAAAGTATTAAGGGGGACATGTCATCTGTGTCTCCCAAAAATCTACACCTATACTGAAATGTATTTTACCACATTTAAATATGTAAATGTGTACTATGCTAGAAAAAAAAAAAAAAAAAAACATTAACTTCCACTTATTTAACATTTTATGTTTTGGTTTGTTTTCTTGTTCTCTGTTTTTAGAGTGATAATACTGTCAACAGCCGTCTGAATCTGACAGCAGCAGAAGGTGAGCAGGCTCACAGGCCTTTAAACAAAGTCTGTACCTTAAATATCTCTGTCTCTCGAATTTGAGTTTTTATTATATTGATTTTTGGACTCTAGGTCAGTTCCTTAAAATCTTGCCATTATTTTTTTTTTAATTTTTACATTTAATATCAAAACTGAATGCACTTTAAAGAAACTGCTTGCACTATTCTGTCTCATATGTGTGTCCTTTTACAAATTTCTCCACATTACTGAATTGACTTCTTGACACTTGCATTCGTATTGATGAAGCAAAAATCAATGTCTGAAGCTGGGTGAGATGGCTCCAGACCTTGGCTTCAACGCCTTTGATTGGACTGGCCTTTACTCAAAAAATATCTTAGAATCAAAAGGATAGTACTCAGAAAATCACTGAAGACACTTAGAATCAGGTGCAACCAAGTTTAATGTGTTCACAAGCAGCAACACATACAATTCATGAGTCAAGCTCCGGAACAAGACTGAAGATTCACTCTCTGCGCTCTCCCTTGTACGCAGGTGGAGGTTCTACTGAATCTCCACCTTTTTTCCTTAATCCTTCCCACATGAGCCAGAACATAATGGTGTACTCTTTTGGCACATTTGGACATGATCTCACCATTGATGAGTAATCTCTCGAGCCACCTGGGTATGACCGTGCGGTGCCAGCCTGGACTCAAATTTCCCCACCATTATGTCCGAGCAAAGTCTTATCTAATTTTTTAAAAACATTTAATCTCAGTGGCTTTCATGCAATACATGACCAGATGTATATGTGGATGAGTACAATACATGGCTAGATGTGTAAATGAGTACGTTGATTCAACATATATTCCATACCTAATCAATCTATGTTGGTGAATACTTACTGATTGTCATTTAATCACTGTTTGCAGTTAAGGCTCATTTTACACTACAGTATCCCTGCTGATCCCTAGCATTGTCAAAATTCCACCGACTGAACTTTTGATCTTTCAGTGTCCGCTGCAGACAAGAAGCACATGCTGTTTGGCCGCCCACGAATGCTGCAGCCTGACCGGAGTTACTGTATCCTACATCAGGAGGGCTTCATCAGCGCCTACAGCCACGATGCCCTGATGCCTCTGTGGAGCTCCTTCACTATTGATAAGCCTGTAAGTTTGTCAGTGGTGAAAAAACAAATAATAATTATGCATGATTTTAATACTAAAACCAAAAAGACACACGGTAATATATAATCAGGTTTTTTTCAAGGATGACTTGTGCACAATTTCAAGTTCCAATTTCTGATCACTGATTCATAGCAGTTTAATTTCAGGCTGTTAGTATAACGCCACCTATTGGTACATGAACCATAACATTTTGCAGGTGCGCTCATGTATGATGTTTGCATATATAATCTAAATTTGGTTGCAGTTGCACAATGAATTCAAGAGTTCTGGCAAGGAGTGTGCCATATCATCTCGTTCATGATAATACCCGTGTAATTTTTAATATCATATGAAAAATTCATATCTTGATGCTCGCAATATTTCGATTTGTTGACATATGATGTCATACTTACCAACAGCAACAAGCATGGCGACTCTGTGGTGGTTCCAAAAACAGGAGCAGCTTCAGTAGAGTGGAATAAACTGTGGTGTCGTTAGGCCTGGGTGTCCTCAATGTTTTTTGAACAGCGTCGGACTTCTCAGACTCTTAAGCAACTTACCATGAGTTGCCTTTTCTGCAGAGAGAACTCATTCAGTGGCTCCTCCGGCAGCAGCACAGCATTTCTCTCTCTCCTATCTCACCACGCTCACACAGGAGTCGGTGTTGTCAAGTGATTTGCCATAAACATTTTGTAATGTACTTTTGGTATCGCAGCTTGACAGAAAAACTACATATATGTGAATGTGAGACAGTTATGGTAGCGTAACAGTCTGTCACAGGTTACAGCATAATGATGAGAGGAGAAATGGCAGAGCATAAAGGTCCAGGTGGGAAAAAAAACTCAATCATTTTGTATTTTGCTGAAAGAGAAGGAAATCGCCTGCTGATTTATTTACATAGATCCCAGGGTAATTTTTTTTTACTTGTGAGCTGTTTAAATGTGTAGTTTATAGTAAATTCTATCTGTATCTGTTCTATCTGTAGTGGATTAATGTTACGCAGATAGATTTTGTTTCATACAGTTTTCAATGATGACTTCTCTGATAAAAGCTATTTCCAGTGAAACAGTTTACAATCCAAAGACCACAGCTGGCCTCCAGTTTAGTCAGAGTTACTTTATCTCAAAACTGAAGCATATACAAACAAAATTTATTAAATTTAAATTTAAATTTAGAATATTATTTATTGGAAAAATATGCTGTTTTAATGGTATTGAGTTTAAGGGCGTCTAATAACATCTGAAGCTGATTACTGTATTTAAACTAAAGCTTAGGTTTTTCCATTCTTCTAGATGAACTTGGACCCATTGCCACCAGCGACGCCAAACTGTTTGAGGGCTGATATCAGACTCCCAGCATCCCAGAGTCCCAGATGTGACCAGTACAACACTGCAAGGAACCTGACCCATGCCTTCCTGTACTCACCCAGTAAGCATCAGCACCCACCTGACACCAAACTAATGGAGAGCTTCATACAGCCCAGAGTCCGTCGCGCCCTCATGCTTCATGTACACAATCACACAGGCACACACATTTATTGATACACAGTTCCTCTGTCTCTCTATCACTCCTTCACACACACTTCCACAGAATTTCAGTCCATCCACCCCCTATCTTATTATCACACAAACATGTGTGAGATGATTTGGGAATTTGCCATCATGTCTTGGAAATCTGCTGTTACAGGAGCCTGCCGGTGTTTCAAGTAGACGGACTAGCAAAACCCCCTCATCACCAAACAGCAAAATTCTGTAATAAAAATGGTATATCATCATAATCATGAGCAGATGTTTCCCCTTCAGGCTGATCATGTCAAAAAAGACCTGATTTATTCTTCTTCTTCAGAAATGTTTTTGTGAATTCCTGTGAGATGGTACATCACTGACATGTGAAATTTTCACCAGTGATTGGAAGTTGTGTGCAAATGCTGCTCAAGAAATATAATGCAGATCAACTTGATGATAATGCTGAAATCAAGGACCAAAAATTCAGTTTCAGCTCTACAAAAAAAGCCTAAAGAACCATTAAAGTCTGCTGACTAGATTGTCCACCATTTAGTATTTTTTGGAAAAACACAGTTTTGATGCATCTCCACCTATTGCTCAGATTTGTCCCAGATTTTCTCTGGATCATTATTAGACCAAGCTTATCAAAAGTTACCAAAAGCTTGTTGATATCTTGTTGTGCTCAGCTGATGACTAGATGGAGACATCACGGATGTGTGGGATATGTTCTGAATGTGCAGACAGTTTTGAACATGAGCAGAAATCTTGCTCGGGGTTTATGAATTATGTGATGTGAATAGGTACTACGTGTGCATTTAAAGAGGTTACTTCCCCAAGCAAAAGAGGAGGTAAAAGTAAATAATGCCTACATGTGTGTGTTGACTCAGCAGAGATAACATAAAATGAGAAAAGCTGCTCTACAGGAAAATAAAAATGTAAAGCCAATACAGAATATCTGAAAGCCTGACTGCATTATATTCCATTTTTAAAGTCTGGGTAAAGCAAAAATAAATATTTGTAATTAGTTTGTCACACCACAGACAAATGTGTTATCAAGCACCCACCCAAATTTGATTCATCAAAAAATTGCCAAGTGCATAAAATTACATTTCAAAATCATGAAAAAATAGATAGTGTTGACATTTCACTAAGCTCCACCCCTTTGTGATGGTTCAATAAGCTGTTCGGGTAAGGATGGAGCCCACACTGTAACTAACTGCACTCCCTGAAGAAATATTATTATATTTTTGGAAAAATGAAACAGTGATTCCAGAAAGAAGCAGACAGAGGGGTCTACAAAATGTGTTTGAAGGATATATCCAGGATGTCAAACTGACTGAGCAGCAACAACAGGTTAAAAAGACAAAGATAGTTAGAAGCTAAAGCCAAACTACAGGCTACAGATCACAGTGTAAAAGTGAACCACCACATCGCAACAGAAGACAATGAATATAAAGGGAAACTTCATGGATATTGAACCAGCTGTGTGGCATTGCAGTGTGTGCAGATGAACAGTGTTTGGCTTCGCCCCATGCCGCTGCCAGCACCCGGACAATTTTCATCTGCATACAATGTGATGACACACAGCTGGTTGAATATCAGCAAAGTTTCCCTGCTTCCCTTCACTGGTTCCTGTACAGCAGGGTAGGGTAGGGTTATTTTTTTCATTAAAAAGCAAAAGCAGCCTGTGTATCTTCAGTAGCTGGCCAGCTAACGGGTTCGATTTTGGTTTTGGAACAGGGAGGAAATGTGTACCGTTTTCCAACCTCTCCAAGTAACAAGTATCACTTGCCCCAAGGTTTCAGGCACAACATTTAGCTCCAAATCCACAAAACCAGCCTGAAAATGAGGGAGATCTGAAACGATTGCATTAGAGGCAATGGAGCACAGCTGTGTTGCTGTTGGACCCTGGTCTGAGCTACTATTCAAATGTGGAGTTGCACCACATGTTAGTACTATATAGTTCTCAGTCTTTTCGGGTGTTTTCAACAAGTGTTTTCTAACATGTATAATATGTTTAGATGTAAATCTCAGATTTTACTTTACCCATACCATGATGCCTAAATTTTGCGTTTACATAAATAAAGACATTTCCCCCATAAATGGGTGCATAAATCTTCACGAATGCAGGAAATGAAGTGTTTAATGCTCAAATTTTTCTGGGGGATGACCTTCAGACCCCCCAATTAATGGGTCTCATTCATGAAATGTTAGTAAATCTGTGAGTAGATCTGTACATAAAAAACCTTGGTACTAAAAACCTACTCTGGATTTATGAATGCAGTGGAAAACTCAGATATGATTATGGCATGTGTGTATGTTTATGAATGCCAATCAACTGTATATTAACAGCGCACATCCCACCCATTAATAGCCAGAGACCGCCATGTAAAAAATATAAAAAATGTATTATATAAGGAGTAGATCATTACTATGGAGCGGTGCATCCTGTGGACCTGCGAACATGGAGCAAGCAAAGTAAGAGAGAGAGAGAGAAAAACTTTGCTGACTCAGAGACTGAAGTTATTTTAGGTGAAGTGGGGTTGAGAAAAACATTTAATTTTCTTCTATTAGTTGTGGTGTGACAGGGACAGGTGAACCAAAGGCCTGGAAGGAGGTAACAGGTGCTTGTGTAGATTTTGTTAGTACCTAAGAAAAGCATAACATATTGATGAATGCCGAAATACATGTAAATTTCCCTCTGTGAACAGTTTACACACAAATTTGTTCTGCTCACGTTTCATGAATGAGACCCTATGTGTGTCCCTACCATTTTTCAAATGAAACTATGCCCTTGGGACTCAGAGATCTGAAATGAAAGAAGAGTGAGTGTGTATCAGAGAAAATCAGCTAACAAGAATGAATGACTCAAAGTTGGCTGTAGTTGCGACCCTTTATTTAAACGAAAACACCTCAAGGTTTCTGTTCTCTAGAAATGTGTGGGATATCTCTTCTCCATATCTTGCAGTTTGACCTCAGTCTGCACATGGGAAACATTGCAAGGGTATAGTCAATGAAGTGGCTTGACTGAAGAATCAAAAACAGCTCCCTTGAGCTCTGCAGGAAATCTGTCTTACTCCCTCATTTTCACTTATCACACTTGTTGTAGTAAACCATGTTGCTGGGAGGGAAGTGTTGGTTTCTGCAGAACTGAGGCAGTTTTAGTATTTTCTCTTTCTTGTTCTCACAATGCAGCAGGTCAGACTGACTTAACATACCAAAATTAGCTTTTTTTTTAAAACATAAATTATAAATTATAAATTTAAAAAACATATAAAACATTGTCTCTTGGAAGCCTTTAGCCTGTAATTTTAAAAGATAATGAACTATGATACTTAAAGACCTAAACAATGGTATACAGTAACTTTGCAAAATGTCAAGGCTCAAAGAGTTTTTGGGGGGATAGAAAGCTGAAGATTATATAGATGTCAATGCAATTCAGACTCAGTCTTTTCATAGAACTGGGATGTCTATGCAGTAGAAAGACGCACATACTTTTGACATTGGTGCTACAGAATCAGAAAAAAGCAGAGAAGAAGAACTGTGTAATTCATTTTTCCTAAAATCTACAACTACCAGAATGCACTGTGCTGCACTGGACCAATAAACACCCCTGCTGGTGGGAGATGTAATATAAACTCTTGACATAAAGGCGGCCAGCTGTAACTAAATGATTTTGTATTACTGTAAAACAGTGAGCTCAAACTTGTTCCTGAAAACATTTGAGGCAAGATTGACGCAACGCAGTAACAGAGTCTAGGTTTATATTTGATCTTATATTTGCTTAGTTTAACCGTTTGAGCCTATGTATTTTACTGAGCAAGAAAAAGTATGGCACCCACATCCTGCTCATAAACTCTCAATATTACAGCAAAACACGGAACTAAAGTATGTTTCTGCAAACATTTTAGCCAAGATATAGGCAATGCAGTAACATTATTTTGATTTATACAGTATGATCAGCCCTTCCTAGTTTTAGAGTTTTGTCAAAGTTTAGTCTGACCTTGAGACAGAGATAGCAGGCAGTGGGTCTGTCTCTTGATCTACTCTATACTCTTTATGTCAATGGCGCCCAGAAATAAAATGTGTTATTATTATTATGGTGGCGACATGGGTATTGGGCAATACGAAAATATGTAAGTAAGTACAGCCTGTAGTTTCAGCAACAGTCTGAGGGCCAGCATAACTCCACCGGATGATGCAAAAGGTGTCATCCAACAATTTTTTTATTTAGGCACTGGTAAAATGGAGGGAAGTTAACCATAGTTCATTTACACATACTTCCCACATTGTTAGTGTCAAGCACAAACTGGAGAAGGACTCACAAAGTAGACTCACAGATAAAAGTTCAGAGTCTTTAATTGGGCTCAGGCTGGTACACAGATGATCAGTAACACAGGCAAAGGTATGCAATTCGACAGGCATAAAGGGTGGTCAAAAGGCAAAAACAGTCAAGAACACACTCACAAGAAGCACTAGGAAAATGTTGGAACTCTCACTCAGAGGTAAAGACAGTCTGGCAACAAAGGAGGGGAAGACAGGGACTTAAATAAACTAAGACAAGGGATACAATGAGACACAGGTGAAACACATTAGGGTAGGGCAAGTAATTATAAAGGAGGGGAACTTGACAGGATGTGGGATCTGAAACAAGACAGGACGGTGAAATGAAACAAGAAACACATGGATGACAAATAAACATGAACTCAGGTAGCTTGACAGGTCATGACAGTTATGATACAAAGCTGGTTGAAAATCAGAGAAGCATCCCTTAAAACAAATGTTTATTTCATAGACATGTTTAAAAATTATTTTTCAGCCTTGCCTGAGCGTAAAGCAATACCTTAATAAATTGAGGTTGATTGCCGTCATGTTTCTTCAATTTTCCCATTTCCAAGTGAATCAATGACCCAACACAGTGGCCAGATACTGCTTAAAGGGGATTTATGGTTGTACGTAGACCTTACGCTCGTAGCCTATGCATGTCACCTATACCGTTGTGAGCATTTTTATTTGTGCGGTGGTGTGTCTGTGTCACTCTGCAGTTACACCTCCAAAACACACATTAAACATGGCTTAATAGAGACAATGTCAAGCACAAGTACACATGGCTACATTATAACTCGCAGCATTCACAGACAAACGTGTTAATCATGATACATTTTCCCCACAAATACAACATGCTAACATTATTAGCACAAGCCTATGGCATTTTACATTGTATAAATTAGCCTAGCGATGAGCGGAGATTTCCTCTTCTCGTGTGAAACCTGGATAAAACCCGAAGTATAAATCCCTGAAGGATAAATCACACACAAGACTTAAAATGCTATTTTAGTGGAGGCTTTACTGTCTTCACAATTTATTGTTTCTTATCTGTGAACTAAAAGTAAATAAAAGCTTCGTTTCCACTGAGTATAATGGTGTCAGTATACAGAAACAGAGAGGAGGTCTACGTCACTGCGATGCATAGTTACAATTCTGGGAAGGTGCACGACAGGCTACGGCATAAGTTACGACATAGGCTCTACGTTTACATGGAGCTTACGCTGTAATTATGGCGTCGATTCCAAGCAGAAGTATAAATTGCGTGTTAGCGTCAGTGTTGGCTGTAAAGAAACAATTTTTTATGAGTCCACTGTTTGATCAACAGTCTGAGATTTAGTTGAAGACAACAGTTTGATACTGCTACAGTATAATATATTGGAACATAACTTTGGTAGACATTTCTGTAATAAAAGCCTCAAGACATCCTCCCATGCTGCTTGATTAATATCTTGTTTCATTAGAACACTCAAAGGTCAAGTCTACATTTTCCTCAAAAGCTGTATTTCTTGGTATTTTCCTGTACAGTTTCCTCAGCTGCCTCCTGCTCCAGCTAACACCACCCTTCCAACAGTTGTAACTGTCACCAGCATCATTTAGCCACTTACCTAGAGCCCTGCATGGGACTGTTTTCTTAATCCCACTCCTGCTGGACTATTGATCATTACCGCCTGCTCCTTCACCACAGTGTGTGTGTTCTTGCCCCATCCTGCAGTTTGAGAGCAGCAGAAGAGGGGGGTTAGGGCTCAGTGAGGTCAGTGACATCCGATTACATATGTGCAGCAGTATGTTACGGTTGCAACCATAACCTACACACAAAATGCAAATGCTTATCACATTCTGTGTCATGTTTTGAGGTAAATTACCTTCTGGAAATGGTTATTGTTACTTCTACTTCTTTTATTATTATCTTTCATAAAATGATCATGCGGGTAACAAATGTAGCTCTATGCTAACTTAAATGGGAATAAAGTAACTCAATCGTGTGTCTTTTCAATACTTTCCAAATGTTATCTGATCAAATTGCTCAAATGTGTATAATTAAAGGAGTGAAACAGTAGTGAACAAGTTTACCTGTGTTACCTAAGTTTACCTCTACCTACCAATTAACAGGCATACAGAGAGGGCTGGTAAAGAGGCAGACCTTGAACCCACTGATCAGGAGTATCCATCCATCCATCCATGCATCCATTTTTATGGCTTATTCCAGGCCAGGTTGCGGAGGCAGCAGACTGAGCAAAGTATTCCAGATGTCCCTCTCCCCAGCAACACTTTCCAGCTCCTCCAAGGAGTTCCTGAGACGTTCCCAGGCCAAATGAAATATATAATCCCTTCAGCATGTTCTGGGTCTACCCCAAGGCATCCTACAAGTTGCATGTGCCTGGAACACCTCTAATGGGAGGCGCCCAGAAGGCATCCTGATGAGATGCCCAAGCCACCTCAGCTGGCCCCGTTTGACGTGAAGGAGCAACAGCTCTACCCTGAGCTCTCTACTGATGTCTGAGCTCCTCAACCTGTCTCTAAGGCTGACCCCACAAAGGAAACTCATTTTGGCTGCTTTTATCCACAATTTTATTCTTCTGGTCACTACTCAAAGCTTATGACCAAAGGTGAGGGTTGGGCGTAGATGGACCAGTGAATCAAAAGTTTTGCCTTCCATCTCATCACATCACAACTGAATCTGCGCAAAACTGCCAATCCATCTCACGCTCCATTTTACCCTCACTCGTGAACACACCCCCAAGATACTTTAACTGTTTTGCTTTAGGCAGTAATTGTTTCCTAACCCAGAGGGGGCAACCCACCATTTGCCAGCAGAGAACCATGGCCTCAAATTCGGAGGTGCTGACTCTCATCCATTTCACACTTGGCAGCAGACCTCCCCAGGTCATGCTGGAGGTCACAGTGTGATGAAACCAACAGAACCACATTATCTGCAAAAAGCAAGGAAACAATTCTGTGGTGCCCAAACTGGACCCCCTCCTCTCCCTGGCGCAGAGGTCTGGAGATCAGGAGTAGTACTTCTAATCGTATTGTATTCCAACACATTGTGGGAGCCACAGTTTATTTAGTTTTATATAGTTTTTTTGACCACCTGCTCCCATTCGAAGCAGTCTACCACTCTCACAGTGAATATTCACAATTCATGTGTCTCAAATCTCAAAGAGAAAAACCTTGGTTTACTTGTACACAACAGCTTTTCAGCATTTACCATTTCTCTCCTGATGTGACCGTGCTTTTTCCCTTAATAGGGGACACAGGATTGGCAATGATGTGATGCTGGGTCTGGTCTGTTGCTTGGAGCCAAAGCCCTTCTATATCCTTCTTTTATAGGACATAGCAAGGGAACAAATTGGAGATCAGCGTTTTGGAATTTATTTTTGGTGCGATTGCCTTCACAGCAACTCTTCAGCATAACAGTATTCATTTAAACCAGTTTGTTTGAAGTAGAAATTTGGAGACATATTTCAGTTTCCTCTATGTTATAAGCTATGGTGTTGCCGTCTATGCAGGGCGCTGGTTTATTAGGATGTGTGGTGGAGACGACTCTGGATGAAGTATCGCTCATCTGATGTATTAGACACATCAGACTGTTTTCAAGCCCAGTGAGATGATGCATCCGAGTGCTTTGTTTCTTAGAACTGAAGTTAAGGTTTAACTGTTAAACATTGTCATGCAAATGAAATGGGAAACAGAAAACCTGCCTTTACACAGGATAGGTAATTGTACAAATTCAGTGACGTTCTTCGTCTCCCCACGTGTAACCACATCTAACAATCATTGTTTGTTGTTCTTACAGATCTGAATGAAACAGCAGAGCAGCAGTACGATGCTCTACTGATGAGTAATGTGGTGCCAATGTACCCTGAATTTAAGAGTAAGTTACTGATTAATTATCACAGCAAAAACTACACTGCATAAATTCCCTTTTGTCTTTGAACTAAATCTTCTGTCCTCTTGCAGAGATCTGGGACTACTTTCACAGGATCCTATTGAAGAAATATGCCTCTGTTTACAATGGCATTAACGTGGTGACGGGCCCCGCATTCGATTTCAACTATGATGGCCGATTTGACACTCCAGAGCAGATCCAAGAGTGAGTTCCAGTCATGATGAATGATGTAAATGAACAATTACCCTTTTAACAACTTGTTCTTCAAGAAAAACAGCCTTGACACTATGTATGTATATATATATATATATATATATATATATATATATGTATATATATATAAAATTTCCAGTCAGGCTTCAGAGAGAGCCACAGCACAGAGACAGACTTATTAAAGTCTTCAACGATCTTAGTGTAAATGCAGACAGTGGAAATTGGGAGGACATTGGCAGGCTTCTGGAAGGCTTTCGGAAGGCCTGGGAAATTTGAAGTGGCTTCATCTGTACCACAGCAGGTCAGACCCAAGGTGCAGACTGTGCAAAGATGCCCCTTAGAAGGTCCAGCTCATGGTGGCAGGGTGTAAGATGCAAGCAGGATCAGCATACATGGAGAGGCAGAACCAAGTGGCTGGGATAGTGTATGCGGGACTATAGGTAGTTTTTAGAGCACTCATCTTCCATGCAGAAGGTCGAAGGTCGAATCCTGCTGGAGTTGACGCCAGCAAAGGCATGCGGTCGCTAGAGGCTCCCACCGCCCAATCAAACCGGATCAGATTCCTTAAGGAGGCTTCAGGATAAGCAGCGACTCCAGAATCTGAGCCAAGTTCTCAACACAAGCGCATCCATAATCTGTCGAAGACAGGAGGTTCCAGACATAAAAACGGATTCATCCAAAAAACATCATTCCTCCATATTTTCATGTTGTAGGTGTACAGATTAAGCTTTTAAGAGAAAAAGTTTGGCCCCTAGTTTGGAGCATGGACTCTGTGTAATTGAGCGGCACCTGAGCAGTCCAGACACTGGTGGTGGTGGCGGCGCATGACTGAGACTGAGGCTGAGACTGACTGGTAATGAGGCTGATGAATCTGCGAAGACTAGGTGGTGATGGGGAGGTAGCTGCACAGCTGAAGCATGAAAGAATTACAGGCAGAGAGAAAGAGACATATTTAAAATAACAAGCAGTAAGATAGGCTGTGGTAGGCTAACAGAGAAGATGTGTCGCTGTGCAATTGGTTAACTGTGATGAGCTGACAGAACAGCTGAAACGCCTGATAATGATGGCAAGAAATTATGAGTGAGCCTGTGTGCAAGGAATGAATGGCAGGTGGTATGAGAAATGAATTACAGACCTATGCATGCAAAAGTATTATCTTCATGACTGAACATTTGCTAGAGCTTCATCAGTTAATTTTTTTTTTTACCCTAGTGTCTTTTTATGTGTAAAAAAGTATCAGATTTTTACATTACCTATCTTTAAATGAAGTTTTCTCAAAATAAGTTTTTTTCTCATACTCTGAGTCAAAAATCACTCTGGAGGCACTTATATACACCAGACTTTCCAATTTTATTCGTATCTCGTGTATATTCTGAAGGAGAGGCTCAGTGACTAGAAGAGCTGGTAGAAGCGCTCCATAGCTGTAAGTTACTCCAGTAGCCGGTGGCAGCCAACTCGGCTAGAGCCATCACCAGAACCCAGCTAGTGCTAACACCGGGACGTGTTAACGTTCCTACTCTTCTCCATGAGTGAGAGCGATGTTTTAGCCTGTCTACATTTTACAATGCTAATTGCAAATGTTAGCTGGGCTGCCAGGCTACTGTGGTGGCAAAATTACAGTAAATGAACAGTTTAAGGAAAAGTCTTTACACGTCGTCTGTCTTTCTGAGTTTTATTAAGCATTCATGAATGGACTCACACACAGATACAACCGCATGAAGAGTCAGTCAATGACTCAGGGCCGATGTCCTCTCACCCTTCTATCTTTATAGTTCCCATAAGGAGTGAGTGCCTCGATGTTCTCTCACCCTGCTATCTGTATAATTCCCATAACACAAAAGTCAAAATATATGGCACTCAGGTGGTTTGACATCCCTAAGACACAACATCTCTTGAGGCTAGCAAGGACACTTGTTGTGGGAACCTCCCTTTAACCCTATTCCCATCAGGCCTCTGTTGTATTTCTCACTGCTGTCACAGTAGGGGTAAACTGAGCAATATACATCATAGATCATAGCAAGTACCCTTATATAAAAACATGCATTACATGCTAAAGACAAAAATAAGGTCAAATACCATATTTTCCATCACACTATTCACCTAACACAACTTAAACGCCTGACCCATTGCTGGGACCGAGCCACTAATAACTCAAGCTCCGGACATTAACCCATGCTACGACTGCAACATTAAACTTTATTGAATCGACATAGCAACATGTGTTTAACATTACTGTAACACTAATTAATACAGACATTTGACTTTATGTTGTTACTTACCTGTCCAGGAGAAGAAGAGCTAGCTCCGAGTCAGATTGTAGCCCCTTTAGCTCTCGCAGTGCTCTCCACTTTGGAAATGCAAGGCCAATGTTAATCCGAGTTCTGTCCCTTTCTTTATCTGACAACTTCTTTGCCAACGACCGTTGTTTCTTTAGAGATAATGTCGGATCCTGGTCGTCTTCAGGTGAACGTTTCGTTCCGCTCTCCGCCATTTCGCATCGAAAATACGTGCTGCCATTGCTCACTGGCTGTAGCCTTTTATAGGGAGGGAGGGCTAAGGGCTCCGAGAGGAGGAGGAGGAGGAGGAGGAGGAGGAAGGGGGGTGGATTCACATGAACGTACATGAACGCACAGCCTGACCGGCTTGTAAACAAGGGGCTGGAGATCAACACAGAGAGAGGGTGTGTGAGGTCATGCTATACTCCAGATGAAATTACACCTCTAGTTCTTCACATAGCAATTTTTTAATTCCTTCAATCTAGAAGTGATGAATTTCTGCTTATTGTCCCCTTAAACATAACATTTCAGAAAACTTGTCATATTAACGTTCTCGTCTTCGGAGATCGCCATGTTGCATCGCCATGTTTCTACAGTAGCCCAGAGCAGACAAAGCAAACACTGGCTATACATAGGGCGACTTGCGTTTTTGTGTTTTCCGCGTCGTTCACCATAGGCCCTGTTTCCACCAAACACTTTTGGTATGATAACTTTGGAACCAAAAGTAACCCTTCAGACATGGTACCTAGACCCTTGCATTTCAACTGCAAACAGTACTCTTAAATGTGGATGGGGTTGTTGTCACTGACTACTCACTCACTGCTCTATCCAGAACTTCCTATATTTCCTAATCACCGGTGACACAGATGGAAGTCTGCGTATTGTTTATCATCCACAGAATGGAGTTACATGCCAATATTTTCAGAACAAAATAAAACAGGCTGTAGTGAGAATCTCTCTCATGGGATATGTAATAATAGGAGCTTTGTGCATTTAGTCCTTCTCAGGCAAGCTTGGGGTTTAGTGTTGCCGGAGCCCACAGAAACGATGCTCTGCAAGACTTTTTTTTTCTCTAAGGGAGGATTAGAATATGTGCAGTTTACATTATCTGTAGAAATAAATATATATTTTTAAATGCTTAAACACTCCTGAACAATGAACACTTAAGGAATACTAACCAGGAGAAGTTTCAGCTGGCTGCAATCTCCACTGCTAGATACCACTAAATCCTTCTAAATCTTACTCACTGGACCTTTAACAACCTGAAGTACAACCTGAGAGTTATCACAAGGTGATATATACATAATAGATATGGAAAACAAGGCTATAAAACAATGCACTCTAGTACACTCTATGGCCAAAAGTTTGTGAACACCTCAGACTAAATACTTGTGTACTTTTGGTCTCAGGCCCTTTTTCTATTGTTTTTGGTTTGGGCCCCTCAGCTCCAGTGAAGGGTAATCTTATTGCTGCACCATACAATGATGTTTTAGGCAATCGTGTGCTTTCAACTTTGTGTAAACACTTTGGGTTTTGCCCTCTCCTGTTTCAGCATGTGATTCATCTGTGCACAAAGCCAGCTCTATAAAGAAATAGTTTCACAAAACTGCGCAGAGTCCTGACCTCTGATGAAACGAAGGCAGACTGTGAGCCAGACCTGATTACCTACTATGAGTGTTGGTCCTCAATAACCCTCCTGTTGTTGAATCGCAGAAAATCTCTGCTGCAGGTTCTCTGGTGGAGAGAGGAGGCTGTTAGAGCAGCACATTAGTGTCAGTGATTTTGGAAACATGTTTAAAATGGCTGGTACTTTAATTGAGTTAAGTTTTCTTGGGATTGCTTTTGTCGGTGAATAAGACTGTGTTCTTTCTGTGTGACTCTAGGTTTATGCCTGGCACGAACATCTCCATTCCCACACACTACTTTGCTTTGCTGACCAGCTGCAGGGACTCAGCCCTACCAGTTACCGCCTGCGTTGGCGAGCTGCAGACTGTATCCTTCCTGCTGCCTCACAGACCCAACAACTCAGAAAGCTGCAAAGTAAGAAACCGCAATGCACAGGAGTTTGTTTTTAAGTTTACAGTTTACTGCCCACTCTGTACTCTGTCTCTTTTCTCACAGTCCTCCTATTCTCACCACCTTATGCTGGGCCAGACAAATAAAATGAAACTCTTTGTGTGACTTAGTGTGAAACTCCCTGCCTACTTGCTGCCTTTCATGCTCATGAACAAAGCAGCAGTGTCCTCTGTTCCAGTGTGTGACGGTGATGATATTTCCATTTACACACACACACAGTTACTTCTCATTTCAGCAGTACTTCTTGTTCTTTAGTGGAACACAAGGGAACGTAAAGATGCCCAGACTGTCCAGGAGAATATGGATGAAAAACTGAATTAGTTTGGAAGTAAATATGAAAAGGAAGGTACCAGTGGATGAAATGCATTATCTTGTGTGGAGAAAGTGTATAAATGTGTCCACAATGGTAAGACTTCATCTTCTGGAGAACATGAATGTGCTCAGTAGGTTCTGTGTTCATCTGTCCACTAGAGATGTAGTGCACATTTGGTTCGATGGTGGCCCTAAAAGAAAGGTCAGGGGATCACCAACAGTTACATTATCTGGAGACTAAGAATACCCATCAGAGTTTAAGGGATACTTTGCCATGGACCAAAGTCTTCGTAAGGCACAGTGTTTGGGTGTGTTCATAAATCCAGTCTGATGCTTTACACTAAAATGAGAGCCCTGTTGTTTGAAGAAACGATGCATTCCGTTTCAACATGAATTAATGAACGGTTAGGTTAATCACACATTCATTGTGTTTGGTGCTCTATTGATTCGTCTGCCCAGCGGATGTTCTGCCACTCCAAGAGCGCGGTGCTCTGGATAACTGAATGGAACATTCTAACAGCGCTCCAAACTTATGAACAGCTCAGTTTGTGCCAGCATGTGCGTGCAGAATGAGTATTTCCAAACACACCTTAATTTTTATCAACAAAAACTATGACGAAACATGTTTGTCATGACAAAGATGAGACGTTGAAAGCTAAAAATAGATCTTGATCATAAAAGCTATGACAAAATGTGTATTTTGTTTGCATGGACAAGACGAGACAGGACCAAAATGTTAGAGGTGGATCATCAGACATTCCAGCCTGCTCTCATTCCAAAGTCGTCAGATACTATCGCTTTGTCAGTAATTTTGGCGTCAGACGCCAAAAGCCTATCATGGCAGAATGATATGCAGCCAGGCAGAATCAGTATGTAACGTGGCCAGACATAACCTTTTGCGTTATTATGATCAGCCACTGGTCAGGCGGACGGCATCTGACATGGCGGTATGATACAGTGCCGGATGATGTAAGGCTGAAACTCTACCCGTAAGGATGTAATATAAGGAGCTGGAGAGTCCCTGTGGGGCGGCTAGGAGTCTTGGTAGATGGATCCAACAAACCCCAAATTTCTACCTGGCAGCCAGATGTTCTTCTTCTTCTTCTTGAATGTCAAACCAAGATGTTTTTTTTCTAAACTTAACCATATGCTTTTGTTGCCTAAACCTAACTATGTGCTTTCGTTGACGTCCTGGCATTGCTCATCGTGGAATATCAACAGCAGATGCAGGATACCTAGCACATAATATGGAAAGGCCACTGACAAAGCAGCAATTTGTGACAACTTAGGATAAGCACATGTTGGACATTCAAAATGAAAGGAAAGGAGATCAGAATGATAAATCATTTTATGTAACCTATTAGAAACATGTTTAAGGACAAGAAGCCGAGAACAGCCGTGCTTGAAATTATATTCTAATGCCATATAAGCTGTATAAGCTGTATGAGTATGGAGCACCAATGGGTTGGTAACCTCCGTAAATAGTCAATGGCAGGATGTTTCACTAGCCTGCAAAGCACTCACACCAGAGCAGTGTTAGCTGTTAGCGTCAGTTCTGAGCTGTTTTTCTGCAGTAAGTAAGCAGCCTTGTGTATCTGACAGTGGATGGTGAAGCTATTGAATGAATTGGTTTGTCAGTTGCAGTGGTGGATGTTAGCAGCTAGCTAGCACAACCTGATCTCACAGAAATTCGTGAAATGACCACGACCTCTTAACACCGCATTCCGTGGTGGCAGCACGTAATGGGTTGAAATTACGTGCTGCCACCACGAAAACAATGCCAATGTAAAGTCAATTAGGATCCTCTCCCGTGGTGGACACACGGATTCCCTGATTCAATCACGTCACGTCAACCTCGTTTTCCTCAATGATATATTTAACATTCCTGTATACACACAAAAACGCAGAAGTGTCCTTGATAACTCAACATTATGACAGGTTAATGTCAAGGCCATAAAATAAAATAAATGGATTTTGCCAGCTTTTGATAGCGTAGAGCTTTAAGAGCACTGTGCTGTGGGCGGATGGGGCGCGTTCCACTACTATTTTGTAGCAGCTCTCTGCCGTCTGTGGGCTTCATTCCATTTCAGATTGCCATCCGTCTGCCATAACTGAATCCAAACGCCACTAATAAATAAATAAATAAGAAGATAAAAATAAGGCTGAGCACGGAAGAACCAGAGAGGAAACACCATCACATGGAGCCGTCTGCCCCTGGCAACCCGGCCACCCTCCACTCCACCAGGGGAGAGCGGACCCCAAGCCAGCGCCACAGAACCAGCGGCTGCCCCCTGGTTATACCTCCGACTGTGGCAGCTGTCACACAAACCGCTGCTGAAAATTATACATTTTGATACAGGTAGGCTATATACATATTGCAAAACTCTGTAAAAGTACACCAAAGCATATTTTCGTTTCCAAATATTTATTTGAAAACGAAACCATTCATACGGTCAATATAAAACATTTTGTTAGTAATAAAAAACAAATGGAATCTCAATGTGACCACGCCAGCCGGTGGGACTGTGGCTGAACCACTTCCAATGTTCATTTATTCATTCATTCAATCGCGTGTTCAATGTGTGTGTGTGTGTGTGTGTGTGTGTCAGAGAGGAGTATCAATGAAAAAAAAGTAATTATTTCGGTGTTTATTTCTTTTATTCTTCCGTTTTTTTTATTAAAATGCGTAATATAGCCAACAATATTATAGACCAAATGTTAATCTAATTATTATTGTAGAATGTATTTAGCAAATCATCACTCTCAACTTGAGACAGCAGCAAAAAAAAAAAAAAAAAAGGCATTATAAAAAGCCGACAAATAGTGTTAATTAATTGACGTGAGACATTGAAGAGGTTGTCTCCTATAGTCTGTAATTTTTTATTTTTTTTATCATAACCTCTCGGAAATTACTCAAAAGTAGAACATGCTAAAAGTAAATACAATAATAGGCTAAATAGTATCTAAGCAATAATAAAGTGTCTAAACAATAATAAATATTATCTAAGTTATCTATTAGGCTACCATTCCACTCTGTAAATAGATTTTAAAATTTCAATATGATTTTAATATTATTTTTGCTTATTTCATTATTGTTATTATTGGTTTTACTTTTTAGTAGTATTGTATTGTCTGAGGATGACTCATGTTAGTAACTATCTACAGTAAAAAAAGAAAAAATAAGCAAAGAAACAAACAAAACTCATTTTATACACGGGGCCTTCAAAGTGTTCTCTGAAACTACACCTGGCATGGCTTGTGTCCAAAAAATGAAAAAATCTAAACTTTGTCGTAGAGCTAAACCAAATACATCATTGGAAAGGTCTCAACCTGGAGAGTAACATATGTCAGTATGAAGATTCTACATGGCTCCTGCTTTCAGCCATTCACCTTTGAACCTTGACCTCAGTGCATGTTTGAGGGCTTACTCAGCAACTAAAGGGGGTACAGACATGGGACCAACTGTTACAGAGAGCTCTTGACCTCAGCTATCATGTGAGTGTAGTCAACAACTGTGGGTGCTGTCAGATATGGGTAAAATATGGATAAAATTAATTTTCACCCATTTAGAAATTAGATATTTAAAATCTGATTTCACAAATGTGTTTACCATCCGCTTAAAGTCCACAGTGTACTCTCAATTCAGTATTTACAACTTCCAAATCTGGGAAAAACACTTAGATTTTTAAAAAACTACAATTCCCTGGGACCACACCATGCAGTTTGATACATATCAGCAACATAGTTGTAGTTCTTCTGATTTGCAAAGTAGGGCTCTAAATAGGGTTGTAAAAAGATATATCTACTGAATATATCTAATATCAAGTAAAGCCGAACTAGTTATTACACTCCACCTAGATGAACTATGGTAAGAAAAAATAAAGATGTCGGCTAATTTTCGATATTTTAGCTAATACACTAGAAACGGCGTTTTTGGGACAGTAGGTTCGTTTGCGGCTTGTAAAATAGGGTTGTAAAAAGATAGATCTACTGAATAAATCTAATATCTAGTAAAGCCGAAGTAGTTATTACACTGCACCTAGATGAACCATGTTAAGAAAAAAAGCAAGGATGTTGGCTAATTGTAGTTATTTTAGATAATACTCACGGTAGGTAGGTTTTTTGCGGCTTGTTGTAAAACAGGGTCGTAAAAAGATACATCTACTGAATATATCAAATGTCTAGTAAAGCAGAACTAGTATGACACTGCACCTAGATGAAATATGTTAAGAAAAAGTAGGCATGATGGTTCATTTCAGATATTTTAGCAAGTTCTCTAGAAACGGCGTTTTTGTGATTGAATATTTGAATAGGCTATAATAAATATCTAGAACAGCCGAATTATCACGTTATTATCAATATTATTATTATTGGTGGGAAATTATAACAGAGGAATGTATTTGCCATTTTAATATCAAGAACACTTCCGCGTTTTTGTGTGTATACAGGAATGTTAAAGATATCATTGAGGAAAATGAGGTTGACGTGACGTGATTGAATCAGGGAATCCGTGTGTCCACCACGGGAGAGGACCCTAATTGACTTTACATTGGCATTGTTTTCGTGGTGGCAGCACGTAATTTCAACCCATTACGTGCTGCCACCACGGAATGCGGTGTTAAGAGGTCGTCGTCATTTCACGTATTTCTGTGAGATCAGGTTGAGCTAGCATGCTTAGTAGCCATTGTAGATTTATATGGATGTACAAAGACAAGCGGGAAACACCGTGAGGGCGGAAACAGAGGGCTCAGCGGGGATGGAGCACCTGCCGCAGCATGTGAACACGCTATCTGCAGTCATTTTGACTTGACCAGTGGACTTCACTACAAGTTGACTGTCTGATGAAACTGGTGACCTACCTTACATTCTAAAACCAGCCGCTGGCTTGAGTAAAGCTCATTGTACGTTCGCACCAAAAGCTGCCAGAGCTGCAAAATAGTTGAATTTGCTCTAGCAGCGCCACTGGTAAAATATTTGTGGCAGCGAAAGCAGCTCAAGTCACTCATGACAACAAATTCTGAATGTTCAATTATGCTTCTCAATTTAAAGGAGCCGCAAAGCAAGTTACTGGCTGGGGCACAGAAATGTGACTTCGTGCATTTGCCTGAGTAAAGAAACTTGGACAATGAAAACAGAATAAAAAGTCTAAATAGGTCTGACATTAAACATTAAACACACACAGCCTGTGTTGCGTTCAGGCCTTATCACGTAAATAACAAATTCCAGCACTTCAATAGGCCGTAGCACAACACAGCAGCATGTCAAGTGGGACGAACCTGAACCAAATATGAGCAAAATTTTTTGATCTGTTTTGAAGTCTTCAACTTTCATTAGACCCGTCGCCTTTGCAGCTCTGGCAGCTTTTAGTGTGAACATACAGTTGGACGGTCAGTTCACACTGCCGCAACTTTTCTCTGCAACGGTCTGCAATGGTTTTGTCCTGTCACGAATCGTTGACATGAACTGGGCTTAAGAGAACCAACCCGAGCAGTTACTGAGTTACAGCCTTAGACAGGAGGTGAGAACCGTGGCAGTAGAACAACTTAAGCTGAACCATATGTTTAACATTGTTAATGGTCATGCCCCCAAATATTTATGCTCTAATGTATCCATGGTCCACACGCAGCATAGTCATAACACTAGGGCCAGCATACGCTCCTGCATAGTTCCTAGAGCTAATAATGCAGTTAAAAACTCTTTCTTTTATACTGGTAACATGGCATGGAATAGTCTGCCAACTTTTTTTTTTTTTACTTGTCTTTTTAAAAGACAGGTCAATCAGATTTTATGGAACGAGGTGTCATCCTTTGGATTACTGTCTTATCGTCTTCCAGAAATCAATCAATCAATCAATCAATCAATCAATCAATTAATTTGTTTTGTCTCTTTCTTTTTTACTTTGACAGAGTACACAACCCGAATCTCACTGGGTTGAAGATCTCATGTGGTTCCATCAGTCACGAGTCAGAGATGTTGAGTGGATCACAGGATTGGACTTTTACCAGGACAGCAATCGACCAGTCCCAGAGCTGTTGAGGATGAAGACCCGCCCCACAGCTGCCATTCACAGAAAACAGTGAAATCACTCTTCCCCACAAGAAGAAATCACCAACATCAATATTCAGTAGCTATTAAAGTATTGTACTATTCTGTGTGTAGTCTTAAATGGTGTCATCACTTTGTCAACACTGGACTAAAGGTACCTGTTATCTAACAGAGTGACATTGTTTATTTATTTACTTCTCAGTTTAAAAGTGTACTATTTAATCTATTCTGGTGATTTTATCCTGTTGATTTTATTATAATACATATTTAGAGGTTGTTTCATGCAAAGCCCAAATAAGATGAGCCAACACAGGTATTTAAGGAGCAAAATTTGAGCAAATCTTTGTTGACCTTGTGGTCTTTTAGAGCCATTATACTACAGAACATTCTACAGTAAATGTGATCAAACACTTGTTTCTTTTGTTGTTGTTGCTTTAGTTTGGTAAAATTTGGGATTTTAGGCCTATTTGTCTGTTTATTGTACAAGGAATTAGAACATTATCAAACATATTTTTCATAGCCCTGGCGAGTACAAGTAAAACACAACCCTGTCTCACTCCAAAGTCGTTGAAATCCAGTGCTTGGGCAGTGACTTGCATCATCAGACACAGACGAAAAAAGCTGTCCTTAAACATTGGCACGACTTTCACCAGGGAGAGCGGTGTTTGCGTTCCATAAGATTATAAAGCCAAACCCTGTTCTTTTTTGTGCTTTTGTTGCCTAAACCCAACCACACAAGAGACTGTATGTAAACTGTGCATTTCCTGTGAAAACAGAAGTGTATTTTGAAAGAAGATGATGCATGTAAACAGGGTCCAAAACTAACACTCGCCACTCGCCAATTACGGGTAGATTTTGTCTTTGGCTGGTAAATTTTTAAGACCACTCGCCACTCTGGCGAGTTATTTTTTTTTACCAGTGAAAAATGGATTTTTTGTTACTGGAGAACGATGCTGGTGTCGGCTGGTTTCCTGGCAGAGTAATGTGTATTTCAGGGAGAGACGATCTTTGGTCACGTAAGTGTGTCAGTCATGACATTAACACAGCGCGCCGAGGTGGATAGCTGTTGTTAGGCACATTGGCAAGGCGCAGCTGTGAGGCTAGCGGAGCGTTAGCCGCAGCATGACCGGAGGGAAGCACAGCCAGTTAGCCTCCACTAGCTTCCCAGCTAGCCCCGGCTCTCCGTTTGGATCCAACCAGAGCACCGAGCCCTGGTTTGTTATTCAGGTTAAAGTGGGAAGAAGCAGCGGGTTTGTTGGGCGGCTGGGTGAAGTGGAGCCTGCGGAGGAAACACCGGGACCATCTGGATGTAATAGTCCATAGAGGTGCTGTGGTGCTCAGCTGCACAGATAGGAAACCCCTTGGCTGACAGGATGTACCACTCTCTCACTCCGCTACTTTGTTAATAGGCTCGTTCAAGATGAACTGCGCCTCGCCTGGAAAGTAGACGAGAGCAGGCGGCCGCAGCGGGGGGCGGTGACAAAAAGCTGCGGTGAAGTCAGACAGTTTCCCGACAGTTTCCAGCAGCCTTCAGTCCGTACAGGAAGTCACAGACACACTAACATCCTGTCTGGAATGATGTCAATTCATTAAAAAAGTGATCAGACCCATATATCAGTTTGTTTTCAGTCTCCAGTTGTTTTAATTATGATAGATTAATTTATTAAAATGCTTTACAGGTGATCTGTAGTTTATGTTCATGGTTTATCCTCCATTTGACGTGAATTCTCCTGTAAATCAGCATCATATCAGTTTGACCTGTCCCCTCAACTACACAGGCTAAATAAACAGTGCTTGACTATAAGGTTCATATTTTCAGAGGAAAAAAAATACAAGACAACACTTTCATTAAGGCTTAGTCAGATACAGTCAGGGCTTCACATCTGTACAGATGTTATTTTAAGAATCCTCACATCCCACTGACCACCAGTCTCTGTGTTGCTAAATACTTCAATAATTAAAAAAGTCCAATATTAATATACAGTAGACTCTGTATACTTCATGATGAGTGTAGGCCTATTTAGTCTCTGACAACTAAACTTCACCATCAGTCACACAACATGTTTTCTGTTCACAGAATAAACCTTCAGGTCAGACAAATACAATCTTAATCTCTAAAATTCAAGAAAAATGAATAGTTTATCTAAAACGTCATCTTGTTGAGTCGACATCTAAACCAGTCAGCTGTTAGATCAGGTGAGAGCCAGGCAGTGCAGTCTGTGGAGAGCAGCTGCAGCGCCTGGCTCTAAAAACTGCAGCCGCCTCGCTCTCGTGGTTTTATCGCCGTCCACTTTTGTAATACGTCAGAGCAAGTCGGAACGAAGTCGGACACAAAACTAACCAGCATGCATTGTGCGCCGATCGCCAGTGATCGAATCTGCGCAGGCCTGGCTCATCTTGAACGAACCTATTGTTAATGTACCTCCATGCTCTGAACCCCCGTAGAAGATTAAGAAGTAAGAAAAAATATCATGTGGTGATGCTGACCAGGTATTGCGGAGCCTCCCGCAAAAAAACAAAAAACTGAAGCAAAAAATCCTGCTGAGGCTGAGATTTTACCGACCGACGACCAAGAGATGGAGGTTAATGTTGCTCCTGCTGCCGCCACCCCTCAGTCTTATCCACCGGCAGCATTAAGTGACTTGACTTTTTTTCCCTTAAATTATTAATTATTTGGTTGGCTGGTAAAATATCTACCTGGCTGGTAAAAAAAAAAATCACTTACCAGCCAGCCTGGCTGGTAAGTGAATGTAACAGTTACATTCTTTTAACAGAATGTAACAGTGAATGTAACAGGCAGTGTAACAGGCTGTAGTTGATATGGCTTCCCAGAACTTCAACATCCAAAGCATCCATGCATGTTGCGTGTTGTATCTGGACGTGGAAAGTCCATGACCAAACATCAATATGTGATGAGGTCAGAGTGAGAATGTGTTGTAAAATACCATTCACCTCTAGCAGAAGTTTCAGAGATGAATAGAACAGAAACCCAAACTGTCTGAATGGCAAGGTACTAGTAAATGAGACTATGTGCGTTTGTCATTTGTCTGGAGTGTCTGTTTAAAGGTTTTTCTCATGTTGTACCAGTCACTGTTGATAAAAACTCAAAACAATCAGTCAGCACAGATTTTGGACCAAAACTGACACAATTTTATAATAACCTGTGACATATTTCAATTCAATTCCAGTCAATTTCAATTCAGTAGAAGTCAATTCATTTATTCCAAAGGAAATGCTTGTACCAGAGAATGCTTCAAATTACAGTAACACTTAAAACAGTAACCACTATTTAATGATTCACAACCAGTATTAACCAGTCAACCAGTGTCAGAGTCACTCACAGTAGGAGTACGCTAAGTACAAGAGTTACTAAAAATGAACTAAAATGGTGGAAAAAAAAGACTGTGCCTGATAATAAATGTTATATTGTATATGATATAACAGCAAGAAGTGGTATTGCACATGACTAAGGAAATGATATTGCACCACACTGACAGGTGATCATGATATTGGTGGAAGTGTTTTAATAGTGAGGCATGAGTGAAGATGCATGTGTGTGGTGAGTACTGAGCATACGACTGGATAAATGAGACTTGACTTATACTGCACGAGTTGTTTGAGAGTTTGTAAACAGATGTTTTCATATTAGTTTTGCTGTTGATAAATGCACACCCTGTACTTCCATTCATGAAGACTGTTTTTTGTTCATCGGGGAGATGTGAAAAAACAAAGTTATCTTCACAGATTCAACGTAACACAACATTAGTACTGACATACAAATTGTCATTTTGCAGGTAAAGTGTTCTTTTAATGGTCTGACTCTGAAGAACAAGTGAGAGCCGCTGCTCAGCAGGCAGCAGACAGAGACAGCATGGAATCAGAGCTCAACATAAATGTTTGCCCAGGGCAGGTAAACCTTGTGTGCAGGTGTTGCACCCACGAGTCACACTGGACTCGGGATGAACTTTTTATTTTTATTTTTATTTTTAAAAAAAGACAGATGGTCTTATTCTGAAAGAATGAATGAAAACAAACAGTGATTTTGCTGGTCTTTAGTAGCTTTACTCTAGGTGTAACTGCCAACTCATCTGGCTTAGAACAATGTAGCCTACAATATAGGGTAACAATCACAGTATTGTATAAAAATCACAAAAGGTATTAAAACTCATTCAGTGATCTACAATTCTTATGACTAGTATATTTTATAGATAACAATAGCCTATATATGAACCCAAAGATTACAATAAATTAAATGGTAGCCTATTACAAATTAAGCTCTTTTCTAAAAGTTTATTAACTACTAAAATCCCACATCCTGTGTTCAATACAATGTATCTTAACTGTATTTACAATGAAGCTTGATTCTGCACTTAGCCCATATGGTAATGTTTACCGTTGCTATGGCAACAAGTGACAGCTGACGTTAGCGTTAGTTAGTTAGCTTAGCTCAATCGTCCGACTGGGACATGTAACAGTGAAATCACTCCGCTCACAGGTGTTATAAACATAAATACAACCGTTAATTAACCAGCTGTCACACTCGCTACATTGACGCAAACTGGCACTATAGCGTTACACCAAGAAGATGGATATTTTCCCCAAAATTACATTTGAATTAATCAGCGTTTCATCAGCCGAACTGGACGAAGTTACACAGCTGCAGATCAATGTAAATACAAAGTAGCTTGTGAGTTCCTGGCGTGTGTGCTGCGTTGCATGGCAACAGACTGGGGGAACTGTTTTTTTCCGCGGAGCTACATAACATACTTAAATAGTTTATTTCATCACCTTTTGTTAACATTTCTTTACTCAGCATTGTTGTTGTTGACCTGTTGTATAAAAGCAATATCACACTAAAAATGTGGCCCATCGACATTATCTGGTTTTGAAGTTGAAATAGTAATTGGTTGTTTGTTAGTTACCTATCTAACAACACATCAAAATAATTGTAAGCCAGTCTTGTTCAGTGCATCAGTTTATCATGTACATTCAAAAATATTTAGGCCTAATATTTAAGATTGTTTGCTTATAAATACATAAACCTGGTTGTTCTATATTTAAAACACATTGGGTTTATTAGTGCTATTAAATAAATCTCATTATTACTTATCATACTCATTATTATTTCTTGAGCTTGTTTTATTTATTCATTTCACAGATAGTTATACATCCTTAGTCCTTAAATTACATTCATTATGGATGTGGACTTAAAATCATTGTTTTATTTTATGGCCTTGCTGCCCTGGCTTTTGGCCTTTGTGCCCTCAAAAAATTGACAACACGAAAGGCCAAGTGGCCTTGCCCCTGAAACAATGAAATTCCAGGCCTGCATATATCTGTGCTGCTTGGACAGAGACTGACAGTGTTTGATGGCAACCGTCATTCCATCTTGTGTCTAAAATTAGCACGTCCATCCGGATGTTGTAATTCCATCGCTGCCAGTTGAAGCCAATCGGATCCATGACTACTATGGAGTCAGTTGACCCAGGAGTGAATGCTGATTGCAACCTTTCCCAGTAAATAAAAAAGCCAGATGTTAGCAAGTGTTAGTGGATTTTTTTGTGCAGCGAGAGAGGGGCTTATAAGTCAGATCTGCCCCTCGCTCCACCCTCTCGTCCAAATATGGTCACTCCATGCTGCAAAAAAACCAAGATGACCACAACAGAAATGCTGAACTCAAGGCTTCAAAATGGGAGTCTACAAACCAATGGGTGACGTCATGTTGGCTCTGTCCATTATTTTATAGGCCTACAGTTCATTCACTGATGTTTTGACATTTGACATTTCAACAACACTGTCTTTGACGTGTGGTTAGGTTTAGGCACAAAATCTACTTGGTAATGGTTAGGAAACGATCATGTCTTAAATTACCTGCTATTCGTGGCACTATCCCAGCAGGAAATGCAGCAACGTCTAATAAAAAACAAACACTTCTAATGGCACTTTCAGGGGTTAAAAAAACACAGCAATGATGACTCACTATAACACAACAGGTTTTGTTGTTTGTTAGTCTTGAACAGTGGTCTGCAGCTTGGCTAGCATCTCACTTCGGTATCACACCATCCACTATTCCCTCCATCTCCTGTTGACAAAATCAACTGATATACTATGTCACCTAATAAACATCTGTGATGTATGAAACATACAAATGTAGTCATGGTTTGCTACTTAACATTTTCCTCTGGTGACTGGGCTGGAAATAACAATACAGAGGCCTCTGCATTTACTTCTCCATACAGGTTTGCGTCAATATCTTGTCACTGACTGATTCACTTCCCTATGTATATATGTAAACGCAACAAAGTAGGTGGTCTGCTGGTACCAAAGAGACACTATGGTCATGGTGCTAATTTTAAACAGTGTAAGTCTGTGGAAGATAAAAACTTCTATGGGAAAGGAGCCAAGATGAGGCATTCAGGGGATAATGGGGATATTCTGTTAAACAGACAGGAGACACTGTTAATATTAACTCTTAATAATCAGTTCACTCAGTCTCAAATGTTTGGACGATCCACTTCATTTAACCTCAAGAAGTTCAATTCTTGTCATCTATTTTCAAGATTTTATTGTGGAGCTTACCATTGGTTAAGGTGACGCTGTGTCAAATTGTGATGTACGCTCTAACCAGTCACTGTATTTTAAGATGGATAACACATGTCCACTTCCTCCCACTGTACAAAAATGAAGCCAAAGTATCTCTGACACAGCCGCTGCCATCTTTTCTGGTGATGTAATTTGGAGACAGATGGAACTTCTCAAACTCAATGATCCTTTCCTGGTAAAGGATCCTTCCAAGTTGGGTCCGACAGAGGCGAGGCAACAGTTCTTCCTAGCAGTCGGTGAACACGCATTGGAACAGGCTGGCGAGTGCCTTCAGGTGTTCGTCATTAACCCTCTGGGGACTGAGGTTTTAGGGTACTGTGATAATTTTGGCACACTCTAATGTTGTACAATTTGAATAAATGTAAGCATTATTTTCAAAGGCACATGACTTTTAGGGAGAGTCTATTTCTGGATTGTACTTGGTCACATAAGGTGATTCTGTTGGTCTTACTAATGTATAAAGCATTAACCCATATATTCACACCCTAATCCTTTTTCAGAGTGGAGTGAAGACAACAGCTGAAAAGTCCTTTTGTGGCATTGATTTAACTGACCACACCATTTACAGTATATACACAGACTCACACACAGAATCACACTGTAATTTCAAATTATTTGTCTCATCACACACTCAGCTACAATAATATGAATAGCATGGAGACAATGTGGGTGCTCCAATGCCAACCATTACCACATATTCTGGTCATGTCCATCATTAATTCCTTTCTGGCAGGAGTTCAAACAGTTTTGCAAAATGTTTTCCAGGTGGACATTTCATTTAAACTAGAGACCATATATTTGGGCACCTTGCCATTGGACAATGTTTCCTCTCATGAGAGATATCTATTTTGGATCCTAAGTGCTGCTAGCAGGAAAGCCATTAGCAGACAGTGGCAAAAGCCAGCAATACCAATAGTTGATGACTGGATTGGCATTACGCATTACATCTTCAGGATGGAAATGATTACTTTTTCTATTAGACTGCAACAGGGCAAGATTTTTAAAAGATGGGAAAATTGGATGGTGTACATTAAACCTGTTTGTTCTTCGTTTGTTTATGGTGAATTTATGTCCTTTTGAGTTTTTTTTTAATCTTATTTCTAATTGATTTTTTAAATCCTTTCTTATCCACATAGCACTCCATCACTGCTGTAAATGATTCATTTAAAAACTTTTATGTTTTATCTAAATCTTGTTATTTTAAAAATCTCATTATTATGTGGCAGTGGACACATTGGAAAGTGTAAATTATTATTATTATTATTATTATTATTATTATAGGTTTCTGTCAGTATTTTTTCATGCTTGTATGGTAAAAACCCCTGGAGATATTAATCCAAATAAATGACATATTTATCTAAATCCTGCCGAGCACTGCTGGGCAGATCTCATTGAGGGGGCCCCGCCTTCAATTCCACTAAATCATGTGCAAAGAATTGTGGGTACTTTATACCCGCTGAGGATACACATATGCATCCTTGAAAATTATTTGAAAGGAGGACATAAGGCCAAAACACACCGGTGGCGTCATATGATGGCAGCATCACTGACGCGAGTCAATTGCCGCCCCCAACACACACAAAAAGCGTCGCGCTGCGGGGCGTCAACCAGATTTCTATTGCACGCTCCAGTCTGCTAGGCTGGGAAGTACAAAATAGCGCGTTTTCAAGGGCGGCAACGCTGGAAAAATAGGACAATAGCAACGCGCATCGAGCTGCCGCCGGTGTGTTTTGGCCTTCAGTCCTCAGTAGAATTTGAAGGATCCTTGACATTGGAACAGTCCTGAGTTGGGATTTGATGACGTAGCCTCCTTGAAATTCAGCCATTTAAGGATCCTTCCTTGACTTTGAGAAACATCTCTAGAATCTGTGCAGTAGCGATCAGGTGGAGCCACAATATCAAGTTTCCACAGCCCCACCCGATCACAAGCGGCGCCACTGACCACAAGCACACTGATTGGCACACAGAGGTGTCAATCATGACATCACAACCCCTTTCTATAGCATCAAATAACTAATTAAAACCAAACTTAGCAGAAAAACAACCACTTGAACAACCATTGGCCTGATAAGAACTAGCCTACCTAAAATGACAGAAACCTACATAAATTAGTTCTGTTTGTTTGTATTAGCATTTGTATAATGGATATCTTTTTGATGATGGATGGAGAGAAATAGAACACAGCAATAAAATGAGTTGTAAAAGCTGAAAGGCTGCAGGTGATATAAATATAGTGCAGTAAAGGGATTTCCCCAGCAACCGTCTGCTTTTACAGGCCCATCAGATCAGCTGCAGCAAACATTTAGTGAACAGGTTTCTAGTGAGGGGCTGCGTGCCATTCAATAAAAGAGACAGGATACATCAGTGTTTTCTCAGAGACAAACATGAGACAGTGGACAGGAGGAAGCAAAGTGAGCCAAATGGGAAACACCCAGAGCTTTCAGGAGACCATTAGCCTTTTTAACAGCAGGCATTTTGACTTGTTATAGTAAGCACGTGTTACTAACAACACTAACAAAGGCTCTGTCTACTTAAAGTGTTAGAGACAGAGAGCAAGCATGCACGATAGGAACCTGATATCAAAGTTTTACTGGATGTTCGACTCAAGCCAGATGCCTCACACAAACTCATAATGTTTACTGCCTGAAATGTGCACCCCAAACCTTTCTCTAACACGACACCCTGTCAGTATGAAAAAGAGTCTGTGCACACCTGTTTTTTTATTTTTCTCTGGAAAATCAGAAACAATTAAAACATTTTTGTTTTGGAGCTAACAGTTGTCTTACCACAACACCTGTATCATTGTTACATTTGCAGATGACACAACAGTGGTGGGCCTGATCTTCAGAGAAGATGAGACAGCTTAGGGAGGAGGTTCAGAGGCTGACAGGATGGTGTGCAGTTAACAACCTGACCTTGAACACCAAGAAAAAACAAAAGATGATCACCGACTTCAGGAGACATGTGGAGATGTGGAGAGGGTGTCAACCTTCAAGTTCCTGGGCACACATATCTCAGAGGATGTTACTGTAATTTGAAGCATTCTCAAGCATTCTGGGACTTAGCTATCGCATTAATGCTTTCTCAGTGTGGAACTGTGTAACCCTTTCAAAAATCAAAACAACAAAAAGACAAGCATCACTGTATTTCACTGAATGAGCACTAAGTCTAAGAAAAAAAATCTAAAAGTTAAGATTATAAATGAAATTTATTTGCATTCATTTGATTCCCAATCAAGAAAATCTGGTAAAAATTGCATCACGTTGTTGATATGGACTTCAAAAATATTTTGAAATGCAAAATAATGGAATTTCAAACATGCAATTAAAAATGTGATTCATCACAATTAACTATCAAAATTCAGTCATTAATCACAGTTCAAAAACATAATAATCTGACAGCCCTATTAATGTATTATTCTTTTGTCTCTTTTTTTAACTTAAGGGAAAAAAATACACAAAAATCATGTTACTCATTTATTACTTTTATTATAGTTTTTTTTTATTGATCCTTGCTTGGATACAAGTACATTTATTCACTTCCCTTTTTGTCTCCATGTTTACCACTGTATCTCCTAATATGATGTCCAGCATCACCTCAGACATTTAAGTTTAGAATCTGAGGTGGACTGCATCACCCTCTCAGGACTACCTCATGCACTCACTGACCTGTTCACTGAGTCACCATCTTTTGCCTGGGAACAGTCATTTTCCTCCACATTAAACCTTTCATTACTTCGAGTTGGTAGCTACATTTTAGGCTTACTAATTGCACTGTGACTGGCCAAGCAGGTCACACAACATCTATTAAAGGCTCATGGTGAAGTCAACCAAACACCATCAGTGATTACATAGTGTAGGGGCGTACAGTGGGATGGAAACATCTGATGTGAGCACTGCCTGCACGGAGTCAGAATCTATTTTATTCAGAAACATTTAGGGCTCCACTTGCCTGGCGTTTATTTGGAGATGATGTCAGCAACAGTTTAAGTAAATTGGTGTCAGCTATAAATATCTTGTTGAATTTTTCCATTGCACACCAAGCCTTTCAGTGACGACAGCAGGTGTTTCCCAGGATGTTTACTTTGACTTTACATTTGCTTTTACTGATCCTTTTAGTACAAATATGTACGGCTACAATAATCTACAGTGATAATGACTCAAAACCAATTTTTTTTTTAAAAAAAAATGGCACACATCACTTCAGAGCTATACTTAAAAAGGTGTACACATAAAAAAGGCAATGGAAAAAAGATATATAGCTCTAACGAAATAAAGGATTCTAACTCTAAATGCAGAATTCATGACAAAAATTGAACAGTTTATTTTTTGCCACACAAGCTATGTGTCTCTATGTCAGTCTCAGCTGCTTGTTTCACCACTTTAACCTCCTTCTCCCTGCATCCTCATATGAGGACATTATATTTTGAGTTTGTCCCCCCTGCACAGCTGTTGTCACCACATCTCTAGGACCTAACTGACCCATTAAAAGCTTTACATAACTCTAACTTTGAAGGCTTGCAACTGTCTTGCTTCTAGTAGTTCAATACTGCCAGTACAATATTTACTGCTACAGTAGTGAGTTGTACATGCAACAGTCTGCATACAGTATGCAATTCACTATTTGATGCAAGATTAAAAACCGCCATAAAAAATGTGCTAAAGGCCATCTGTTACAGTCTAAATGTATTTTTTACTGTAAAATCCCAAAATGGAAAATTGTCTTAACATTAATGAAGACTTAAAAAATAACTTAAATATACATTAACTTTTCAACAAAATATCAATCAAAATAAATTAAGATCATCATCATCTCAAAATAATAATTGGAATAAAAAAGTCTGTATCTATAGATGTCATTTAATGGCCATTATTCAATCTAAATGAAAGCATCTAACTGGATAATTTTAATACTGCCTGTAACTTTAATACAGGCTGAGTTAGGCTACTTAATGTTTCCAGCTGTCCAGCATCCAGTACAGACAGTTGTAGGCTGGTTTTGTTTCATAATAATTATTATGTGGAGAAATAATTTGTTTAAATTTCTGTCATTAAAAAATATTTTGTTTTCTTTTTTGTAATGGTAAAAAAGAGCAAGAGAGAGAGAGAAATTCCCACAGACCCCCTGCGATGATGCCAACTGGCATGTGTTGCTCACCTTCTTCATTGGGACGGGGAGGGGTAAAGTTATGGGGAGACAGGGCTGCTGCTTCTGACTCATGTGTTGCTTCTGACTCATGTGTTGTTGAGTCTGGTAAAGGGGCAGGGACAACTGATAAATAAGAATATCTTGCTGAACATTTACCTGCACTGATTAAGTGTAGGTTATAAAGGAGTGATGTGTAGGCTAACACTAGTCTGTAGCTAGTTTATTTCACTATGGACATTAAGCTAACAGGTTCATTTCTGCCACTCACAGACTGTAGACTACCCACCTTTCTTGGAGAAAAACTGACTCACATATTGACACCCTTTCTTTTGCCTCTCCTCTCTCTCCTTTCTCTCTTTCTTTTTGTGAAAACCAGATTTTCTTTTAGTACTAGTTAGCATGATGATGACTGTAGCATTCTAGTGCAACTGCTGACTGCTACCAGGCACCGTTGCTAAGGCAGGACCAAACCATTTCATGCAGATACAGGGGGGTGGTCAGTCAATATGGATGTTTACTTTTTGGTCAGTGGGGATATTTTTATTGCCAAACACAAGTAAAAACAAAGAGATCATTAATTGTATTACTATATCTGAAAAAAATAAATAATATAATGGTTTAATAATTTTATATTAATTTTTGCCTTTTTTTGCTGTTTACAGCTTATGAGTGTGAATGGGGATGAAATCATTTAATTGTGTGGCTCTTCTAGACTTTTGAAATGTTATCAGACTGAATGGATCAAATCCCAGTGAAGAAACGAGGCATTTTGCAAATGTATCCACTAATTTACAGATGTCTCTTTCACAATGAAAGTCTAAGGGGAAAAGACATTTTAGGCCCCATAGCACCACGAGACAGACCCAGATGGCGTAATTCCAGTTTTGGCCACTACGCATATTGGCTTCAAAGCCTGTCGCTGTTCCTGGGGGCCTGGGTACCTTGCTCAACTGTTACTGGAGCGCAGAGCAAAGAGAGGCAGGACTTAAAGGAATACTCCGACGATTTGGGAGTTAAGCCCTTTCTCTATCATTTTCATAGTGAGACAACATGATTGATATCTTTCTTGTTTATTTTTTCACTTTTACTGAGAAGGCTACTGACCCCCTATAGACTTCAGTTGTATTTTCTAAGCGAAGCCGCAATGCTAACCGCTGAGACCCAACCACTGGACGTACAAACACAAAACATATATTGATCATGTTGTCTCACTATGAAAATGATAGAGAAATGCATAACTCCCAAATTGTCTGAGTATTCCTTTAAGAAGGGTCAGTTGAAGCCTTTGATGTTTTTCCACATACAGAATCTGGCACAGTTTTCCACTCACAAAACAGCAAGTGTTCCCACCAGACTGTCTGGAGTCTGGACACTCAATAACATTACCATTGTTGTAACATGTCCAGTGAATGAGTGGAAAGATTTACAGGAGTAGCCTTTACAGAAAAAGTGAAAGTGGTTCGGGGTCAGAGTGAAAGTGCAAAAGAGGATACGGGAAGGTACACAAACCACCGACAGTTTTTTTTCTTTTCTTGAGAACAAACTGCTGTCAGAAATATGTGTAAGTCAAACAAAATTGTTTCTGTTTATCCTGAAAAACAAAAATCATAGGTGAAACAATGTTGTTACCATAACGACAAACAGTAAACTTAAATACACAGTCTTGCTTCTTCTTTCACAAAGATGTAACATGCTGAGACATGTTGCAAGAGGGTTCCCTCTTCACAAGCCTCATGCTGGTTTATTGACTGTATTTTATTTGGATGTCCCCCAGCTGTTACCATGGCAACATGGCTTCCTCCTGAGGTCATGACTGGGGTATGAGACATAATGTGCCTCCATTAAACAAATTGTAAAAGGGATTCTCCCTAAAAAAAAAATACAGACCACCAAAGATAGCTTGTGGCGGAGGCAGTTATATTCTTTCAAAGCAGAGCAAAGTATGCACTCTGCAGCTGTATTAAAAGCTAACATGCACCCAGTAATATGCTGGTGTTAAGGAGGATGTTTATTGTTCACCATCTTAGTTTGGCATGTTAACACTGGCATAGTTTCCTTTATAAACCACTTTTATTAGTTTCTGGAGATGTAAAGCATGGCAGACTTTTGCATAGAGAGTTGGCTCAAAACATTTCAATTTTTATTTATTTGCGCTTTAAACAAAGGTATAATTTGATTCCTCGGCACATTTCTTGTTTGATAACTGTGGGTACATTATATTTTATTTATATAGCCTATGTGAAGACAGGTAATATCGCTGTTTTAAAAACTGTAATTTCTGAACCAAATTTGTTTTTGACTTCCTTTAACCTATCTTTAATTATCTAGACATACTTGCTCTTAGTGAAAAACGGAATGCTTCTCACAATGCTCTTCTCTAAACCATTTATGGCCTCTACACATGATCAGCTGTAAAACCGCTTAGAGCTGGCTGTCCCATTGTTTGTCTATAGAGAGGGCGGCAACGCCTGACAAAGCAGCACCGCTACCCTTGCCCTCGCCGCGGTGCCGCGGTGAGCGGTGAGCGAATTGCTCTCTTTTGCAGGACATCAAACCGGCCTCACAACTGCAGACCACATGTCCATGACCCAACAGCTCATGACCTCCACATGCAGCATCTTCGCCTGAGAGATCATCTGAGACCAGCCACCCAGACAGATGATGCAATAATAAACCATCTCAGGGAAGCTCATCTGCATACTAATCATCCTTATCAGGGTGTTGACCTGACAGCAGTTGTTCATCATAACTGACTTATGCGGATGTGAGGCTGGTTGGATGTACTGCCATTTTCAGGGAAAAAATATTGGTGACATCATTCATTCATTCATTTTCCGTAACCGCTTATCCTGTCGGGTGTCTCGGGGGGTCGGAACCTATCCCAGCTGACACTGAGTGAGAGGCAGGGTACACCCTTGACAGGTCGCCAGACTATCACTGGGCTGACAGATAGAGAAAGACAGCCATTTACATACTGTACATTCACACCTACGGACAATTTATGGTCACCAATTAACCTTATCTGCATGTCTTTGGTTTGTGGTTTGAACCTCCCACTAGGGTTGGGTCGGTATGAGAAAAAAACCCCAAAACATCTGCTTTTTGTGAAAAACCGCATCAAGTCGGTAATACCGGATTTTCGCCACTTGGGGGCGCAATTGACTCATTTAAAATAAAAAACGACCAATGGACAACAGAGTGACAGTAAGGGCTCTAGTTTCCCGGCGCAGCGCAGGTGGCGCAGGGTGTCGAACCCCGCGCAGAGCTAGTTTCGAGCAGCGCAACCCGAGGCGCGCTCAGTTTGGTAGTTTGGCAGACCGAGGTGCGCTGAGATGGGTGTGGCGGCGCAGCAGGGGGAGGTGTTGACAGATCCAGCTTGGTGCAGTGACAGTTTCGTGCCAAAAGGCTTCGCCGAAGGTGCGCTAAAACAGACCCGGCGGCATGGGCGGGCATTGGGGGGCAGTGCCCGCCCACAGAGTCAGCTGTGCCCGCCCTCGACTGGAAGCTGTTTATTTTTGGGGGGTTTTGTTTTTTAACTCAGAGTGGCCAACTCTCTCTTATTCCTATCTCGTTTTGACGATCATACAGTTCAACCAATCCAACCAACAAATGAAGTCAACTTTCAGCCAATTACAGACAGAGGGGGGCGGGTGCTGACTCATTCATTCATGGACAGCATCGATAATTAATATCGCCGCGAGGCGCGAGCTATGGATATCCGGAATTATTTCCAAAAAAATATAACGACGAGAAGTGACAACGCGAACGGGGGGGGAGCAGGAAGCAGCAGCACCATTGACTTTAACTGGAAACGTAAGCACAGAAGTCAACAGTAACACTGAAGTAAACATTCATGCTAGGGACTTGACTCAAAAATTTAGGAATGAGTGGAAGGACAATGTGTTAAGAAGGTTTCACACACTCCACAAACGCCGCCTGCCACTCTACTGAAAGTGACACACACACACACACACACACACACACACATCTTACAGATACACCCACTTAGGGTACTTAAAGGCAAAAGGGTAACACTGATTTGTTCTGCTCCTTGTGCTCCCTAGCTGCTGTAGCTACCTCTCCTAGTTTGAATGTTTACTTCAGTGTTCAGCTTGACATCAGTGCTTATGTCTCCAGAAATGCTTGACTTTTGAGTTGAATAAATGGACAGAGCACTACAATATTGTTTTTTGTTTGTTTTTTTAGATTTTGGGATGAACTGCCCCTTTTTGGTGAGGGAAAATAATATTTCTCAGCACTGTAGGAGTGGTCACAGAGCCATTGTTCAGCCTGAAGTAGTTTGAAAAAGTTTGCCCCCCTAAAAAAATTTAGTGCCCCCCCCTTTAATTTGTTTCTGCAGCTGGGTCTGCGATAAAAGCTCGCCATCTGAAACCAGGTCTACTGTCAGCGCAGGCGGAGCGCAGCTGGTGTATGCCGAAGTTTGGCTGACCAGCGGACAGTGCGCACACGTCACCAAAACCTCACAGGCAGGTTTCCAGAATATCAGACACATTAACAATGCAATGAATACCTAAAAAAACACTGTTCAATGTAACTATCTGCAATCAGCACATAAATGTATCTCTGTATCGACTGTCCCGTCACATCTGATGTCAGATCAAAGGGGATATGCACCGTTTGGCACGTTTGGCACGCGTAATGGAAACCCAACCTGATTTGATTAACACAGCTGCAAACTAATGAGTTTACATCCCTCTCAGCCAACCACAAACAGCCACAGCATCAGATAGGGAGTATATATTCAGCATCTGTCATCTTAGAAAAGTCAAAAGAAAAGAAACAGAGTGAGACTGCGAGAGAGAAAGAGAGAGTGCGCGCGCACGAGAGAAACACTGTCAACAAATTGTAAATTATTCAATTTATTTTAACCCGGGAGGTTAGAGAGCCCAGCTCCCTCTCCAGCATCCTGAACCCCCCTTCCTGAAGGTGCAGGAAGGGCTGGTCCCGTGGCTGCACCCGGGCCGTCTGGTCTGGCTGCGGAGCTGGGGTCATCCTCCTCCTCCTCCTCCTCCTCCTCCTCCTGACAAGATGATCTTCAGTTTTGCGTTCTAAAAGCTTTTTTTTTTTTTTACATATATATTTGTACTTGTAGGGCTATAAGTTTGCGTTTTTAGTTCCCAGAAGCTGGTTATTGTTGTGTTTATGTCAAAATAAAGTTTATCAAACGTTTTCACATCTTTGATTTTGTGATTTACCTGCCAAAATGATCACAATTCATTTGGGAAAGACAAGTTCATTTTACAGGATCATCAGCCCGTGGAGGTCTGCTCGCATGATGATGATCATTATTACTGCGATTAGATCATTTTGATTAATGACTGACCATTAAGACGTGTTTCTGATAAATATTTTAATGTGCACAATAATAACCTTTCACATTGTAATCATATTTTTGTTTGTTATCTTTTGCATATGTGTGGCTGCTCCATGTGTGTCTGAGCAGAGTGCACGCGCGTTGTGCACCCGCCTAGAGATGCATATTACTAACTTGTTTAACAACGAAATACTGCGCCGTTGACTTTAGACCAGGTTTTTGTTGGTCACTGGCACATTTGCTTTTTACGTCATCTAACTAGCAACGCGCCATGACTGCGCCTGACCACTCCTCATTTTTAGACCAACACACCCAGAGAAGCGCAAGTTCATTTGCTAGTTAGATGACGAGGGCGCAGGGCGTGAAAATGACAACTGCGCCTGCATCTAAATAGCAATGACACTTGCAACATGGATTATGCACCCTCCGCCGTCCGCTTTAGACCATCTAAATAGGGCCCTCAAAATTAACGTGAACTGATGTGAGATGACCACACCTTGTTGAAGGCAGCCATCAGTCTTGGCTTTATGCTCTGAAGATGGAAAAACATGACAGCTGCTCATGGAAATTTGTTCAAATTCCCCATTAGCTGTCAGCCTGAATCATTCTGAAAAAGTCTGAGGAGAGAAAAAGGCTGCGAAAATGTTACAGCTCACAGTCGCGGGTTCCGGGCTCTTTAATTCAATGTCTCAACAAGTGTTTCCAAAACTCTCAAAGCATTAAAAAAAAAGGAAAAAATGAGCTGGCAGGATGTTAGGCTTGTGAGGATACATAAAGGACCACGTCATATATTTTTAAACAGCTGATTACCAAAGCCATTTCACAGAAACTAGGCTACATAATAGCCTAGTAACAACAGCAGTTAATAACAGCAAATTAACTTGACTTGTAACATGCATTGTACTAAGTGAATTGCAGAAACAAGTTCTCATTGACCAAGTTTATAAATAGTTAAGAAATTGTAACTTAGGTGTGAAATAGTTTGTATAAAAGTGCTGGGCAAACAAAGAGGTGTTCCCTAGTAGTCTCTCCCCAGGCTACTACTGTACCTCATTATCCTATAAATATCTCTTTTAAAGTCAAATTAAAGGCTCAGAGGAGACAATCTAAACACTTAGTATTAGTTGAGACTGAATAAAATTATCCATGCTCATAAAAAAAGGTTTCATTTCTTTATTTTCAGTGGACTAAAATACTAAAACTTGTCAAATCAGATTCAGAGTTTATTTCATAATCCTCAGCACCAATAAAATAAGCCATTTTATATTTTCATAAGATTTAACAGATCTTGTCCTGACAGTAATGAACTAACCTTGTTTGACATCTTACTCTCTAGGGTGTTTTTAACATCATTTTAGGGGAAGGGAATTATAAAACTAGTTTTTATTTACAGTCATTTACTTCTTAAAGTGTTTAAGGCTAATTCAATCTTATATAAGCACTTTTGTCCAAAATGTTTAATTATATTACACTAAAACATTAAACCACAATAAAAACCAAAGGGAGCTTTCTAATACCAGTCTTCACCTATGAGGCACATATTTAATTAATCAGGGCTGGGCAATATGGAGAAAATCAAATATCACAGTATTTTTGACCAAATACTTTGATATCAATATCACAACAGTGTTGTAGGGTTGACTGTCAGTGCTTTCACAACATATTTACACAATGAGATTTTTGATCAGTATTCATCAGTAATGTGGATATAATGCCTACGTGGGTAAAGGTAAATATCAGAACAGCTTGAACAGTCCGGAGAGTTTAGAAAATGACATTACTTTACTGTAATGCTGCCTTTGAAACCAGGAAAAGACAACACTTGTATTATTTTTATTATTACAATGTCCTAAATCTAAGACAATATATAGTCTCAATCACTGTATCATTACAATATCAAATTGTCCAGGCCTACCTTTTATCACTGGTAGATATTGATCACATACATTCTGATTATTTGGAAGGATAAAAAAGATAAAAATCAGGTTTGTGTCAACTTTACAACATGAAATCTTTTCACACAAATCCAGTGAAGTAATTCTATGGACTTAAGTTATGTGCGCCTGTAGAAAAAAAAGCAGTGATGTCATTTATCCACAAGATGTCATCAGTTTTCTACAAACAAACATTAACACACCTCAACATCTCATTTTCAAGAGAGACCTGAAAATCAGTCAGGTTTTTGACAGCTTCAAAGTGCAAAGGATCTAAAAGCAATCTTTCCCAATTCAGTGTTAGTTCTAGGGACTTGCAGTATTGACCAGTCCTACGAACATGTGTTGTATTATATTTGACATCACTGGAAAGCTGTAACACATAAGTACTTAATAAATAATAAATAAATAGATAAAAGCTCATATGTGTTGTCATGTTCACAGAGACTAGAAAACTTAGACAAGAAGAAACTGTGTCAAGAATTTGTCACAAGCACACCTTTCGGGGTCATTTTATGGGCTGGGGTGGATTATTTCAAGGCTTTATATCGCTTTTTATTGGACAATGCACATTTTTTCCCTCTGTATTTACATTGATCTGTATGTTTTCTTGTGTTAATAAACCTTTTGAAAAGTGTTCTTAATTTTCCGCCTCTGGTGAATTTTATGCATCGATGTGTGCCTTTTCTGCATCAAGTTAGTATGTAAATGTATTTCATTTTTTCCAAATAAAAGTTCTCAGGGGTCTAAATATTGAGGGGCACGTGTCTTCTGTATCCCCTCAAAATCTACACCTATGAATACAGTAACTAAGTTTATACTCCAACAGTGCTGCCTACCATTTGGGAGAGAGGGGTGGGTCTCTTTTCTCTCTGCAGTCCAACAGAGATGACCTGTGATCGCTTCAGACATTAACTTAAAGGCTGAGTATCTCTAAAAACCCAGCATCAACTCCAGTCAGAGACAATCAACTATGATGGCCTCTCACTAGACTCACACAGAACGCATTTACATGAAGATACAGATAAATAAATATAAGATAAATATAAACAGGCAGGAAAGTTTTTGGTATACTGTAAATACAGTGCTGCACATTTTGCTCTCTCATTCAGTTGATTATTAATATATTTTATTTTACCTTGTAAAAAAATCTTTGTTAAAAATATTGAGATACATAAAATGGATGAGGAATAATTTGAGAGAGATTTGGGTTCATAATAATTCTCATCTGGGAGAAATAAGTGACAACAGTATGATCACAGGTTTGTGGATGGGGAATCCTCGATGCGTAAAATAACGCAATGTACCATGCGGCCTAACCTTTAAAATACTTTTGGGAAGTGGAGCAACTTTAAAGCTTACCATAAATAAGGGGTGACTCTTTCCAAATACCATCGTCATGATGAAGCCAGGGCACTCCCAAAATATGCCAAAAAAAAAAAAAAAAAAAAAGCTTGATTGATGAATGTAAATCGAGACGCGTCATGCAGACTAATAAATAGAGCAGTGGAGGTAGTGAGAGCACCATCCTCCTCCTCGCAGATCGCTGCAGCCTGCAACAGCAACACAGCAGGTTTACGATGGTAGGTGTAGAGACGGAGTGCAGCTGGATTCGCAGACGAGCCGAGACTTCTCACTGCAAAATATGTCTGTGGGCCACATCTCACTCCCCAGGGTTTATTTTTATACAGCTGACTTCTCAGAGGATTTTTTTAACGTGCGGGTTATTTCATAGGTTATTTTATTGTTGTTTTAAGAGACTTTCGGACATGACATGATGGAAACATTCATCTGATTCGGGAAAATCCTTTAAAGACATGACAGAGACATTTCCAACATTTTCATTATTGTAGTAAATTAGATAGATAATTTGGATTGCGCGAGCTTGTTTTTGTATTTACTTGATGTTTCCCGGTATTTCTCCATGTTTCCTTGTCGCTGCATCTCCTTAGATTTCTTTATTTCTCTTGTATCATCTCGTATAACACCACATTTCCTTCAGTCATTTCCTGTCTCCTTTTTACTTCCAGATGCTGAGACGTCTCCTCCCGGTGGTGCTGCTGTCACTGCCCGCCGTTCTTGTTGACGGTGTCGCCGAACCGCTTCTGACCTTCACAGACAAGGACCCGATCACCGGGGTCTCGGTAGAGTGCGACCGCTGTCCCCCCGGGACCTACCTGCGAGCGCGCTGCACGACGACGCAAAAGAGCGAGTGCTCGCCGTGTCCGACGGGCTCGTTCACGGAGCTGTGGAACTACATCGGCAAGTGTCTGCGCTGCGGGGTGTGCGGACAGTACCAGGTGGTGAAGACGCCGTGCACAGCACAGAGTGACTGCCAGTGTGAATGTAAACCGGGATACTACTACAAGAAGAAGTGGGACATGTGCCTCCGCCACAGCGAGTGTCCGTGCGGACAAGGGGTGTTGACCAAAGGTAGGCTGCTGGTACTGCTGCTACACAGGCTTTCGTTTAGGGGAGACCGGAACCAGAGCAACCACAGTGTCAAGGCTCATACTTGTTACTGGTTATTCAGGCTATTTTTAAGTTTAACATCAAAACATTCATTCATGGTGTAAATGTCTTAAAATAAAAGTCCCCTGCTACTTCGTGTATTTACTGGAGGGATAAATGCACATGTTTGAAATACTGAGGGGGGTGGGTCCCCTGCATACCAGCTGAAATATACACATATGCATAAATTATATTCCTAATAACCTATTATGAGGGGTAGGGGGTGGTGGAAAAAGGGGGAGACATATCAAATAATTTTTTAAGCACTGGGGAGGGATTTTTTTTTTTATGTTGCTTTGGGGAGGGGCATACAAATTGAAACAATGGGGGGGAAATAGATACAGCAGAGTATTTTTGTGTGGCAATAGTATATCATCACAAAGCACAAAGTATCAACCTTTTAATTACATAAATTATTAATATTACAAATACAAATTAAACTTAAGGTAGCCTACTAGAGTAATATAACAAATTGCTTTTTCAGTTCACTAGATACATTTTGCTGCTGCAAAACAATGGCTGAAGTGAGATGAACGGAGCAAAAGTCCAATAACAAATATTAACAATAACAAATAGCAAAGTCCAATAACTAATTTATGACAGAGCGAGGGTCAAGTATCCACCAGTCACTCAGGGAGGCTCACAGAAAACAATTTTGTAGCTTGGGGAAGGTGAAAAAAGAAAAAAAAATGAATTCAGGCACCCCCCCCCCCCCCCCCCCAACCCCCCGATAAATAAAGAACAGTTCCAAATACCCCATCAGTGATACTGAAAATCCTCCTAATGCCTGAAAGGTGGACCATATGACGCCCATTAGAGCAACTTACTTCATGTTAAATTATTCAAAACTTAATGTGACTCATTGTAGGACTCCGGGGGAGCTCAGTGTATATAGTGGCAACTCTGACTGCTGCTTTGCATTACTTTAGAAACTACTTCCATAGAATAACTTTATATTGAGTTGAATACTTGCCTTTAAATTATTTTATTTGATAAGACTTAAAGTCTGTTGTTGTTAAGTTGTCCCTAATCTAAATGGATGTGACCACATACATTATAGCAGGCTTTAAACTGGATTTAAAAGACTGAATGAGAGTTCTGAGTTTTAACATGTTAAATAGACTTAAATTTACTGCCCTCCACAGGCAAATAGCTTTAACTACATTTTCAGTGTTTTACATATTTTTTATTACACAGCAACAAAAATCTGTGGAATGATGCTCCTGAAGGAGTCCACTTATGCACCAGCACCGTTTTAATGTTTAATGCATTGCAGGAAAGTAATGTGCACTACACTGCTACTGTTCTATGGCTGTTTTTAGTCAACATGTCAATTTCTCACATATATATTTCCACAGTTTTTTGTTGCGTGTAAAGAAAGACTCAAATCTGTTGCTGTGCTGGCAGTCAAAGCATGACTCATCCTGGGCAAGAAGACAGAAGTGGTTCTCCTCCTTTATCTAAAACTAATGTGCATGTCTCCTCCAGGTACACCTGATGAGGACACAGTGTGCCACAGCTGTCCCAATGGCACCTTCTCCAACACCGTCTCTCCTCACCAGAACTGCACTCTACACAAAAGCTGCAACGCTCCAGGCCAGGAGCTGGTGCTAAAGGGCTCCACCTGGCATGACAGCGTGTGCACCACCTGCGAAGAGCTCAAATCAAAAAGTAAGATCACCAGTCTGTGAAGTTCATGAAGAAGCATGTCATGTTGCCGGTTTTGTTTTTTAATGGTTGTCCCATTGACCAAAACAAACACACTTAAAGTCACTCGCGCCTATTATCCAAAGCAGCACTTTAAGGTTTTTTACAACAACCTTAAAGACAGCCACTCATTAGTTATAGTCACCTCATTTCCTAAAAACATAAACATCCTGGTGCTTTGCTGGGGGCTACTGTATCTGCAACATGAGCTGAAGTTTGCAAACTGAAATCTGAGATGTGGTCTTCAGGTTCAAAAGTAGGCCTACATGGTGGATGCTAATACACACACTCATGCAGGAAGTCATGTTTAGGGATATTGGAGGGTCGAGAGGAAGGTAACTTTTTACTAATAAAGCACCTCGTTTCCAACTTAAAGTCCACAGCACAGCACGGGAGCACAACAGACATCAGCACAACAGCATACGCAGCACACAACACACTCACTGTCACACCAGCTTACATGGCCCATATATAGGGTTGTGTTTTCGGCCTGGTCATTGGTAAGTGATCGCGTCTGCAGTGCAGCGACATTCGGATGGTCCATTGGTTGTGTTGTTTTTGCTGCTGACAAGATTGTTGGTAAACAGACTCATTGCAGTGAGTGTTGAAAGTTGCATTTGCTGCTTTATTAGTGTATATGATGCGGTGCATATAGGTCTTTTCGGTTTTAAACATAATACGAGCGAGACTAAGTTGTAACATTAGGCAGGCCTAAGCTGAGCCCCCTCCTCCACTACAGTTTTCAGAGGCTTTCTTTACGGGAGTCAGGTAGAAGACGAGTGCTCATTCTTTGTCAAAGTTCTTTGTCAAAATACGTTAAAATCATGTGTTTAACAGGGAATTATTCAAAATTTTCCCGAGGGAGAAACCCGCGTACCCCCGGGTAAAAAATTGTTCCCACTTCAGGGTGAAAGCCCTGGATGTTTTCAACTCCTAGCGACGCCCCTGTTCTGCAGTCATGTTACCTTATCAGTTTCTGATTATCTTCTTTATTTCCTGCAGATGGAGGCGACTACCTCAAAGAAATCCTCCCAGATTTCTTTGTTCACCAGAAAATAAACATCAAGCGGCTGCGTCAGATAGTGCACAAGCTCCCATCTGAGGACAGCAAAAGACAAGGAGCAACTTTGCGACTTAACCTCTCAGAACTTAATGCACGAATCAACACTTGGGTTGCTTCTGCCACGGCGAATCAGGTTCGTCAGCTTCCGGGGATTCTGAACAAAACAGGAGCAAACGGTGCTAGTAAGAGACTGCAGAACAAGCTGCAGAGAATCAACTTAAATCTGAAGGAGCTATGTGATATGAGGAACGAGGTGGATGTAATTGCAATTTCAGGGTAGGCTGAGGTAGAAAATATTTAGGTATAGGTGCCAAGAAGTTTGATTAGTCCAGTGTTTATTTGGGGGGAAAAAAACTTTTATTTTTTGTATGTAATTCAAGAATTGCTGCCCTTTTCGAGATGCACTGTCAATACAGGCTTTAGTACTTTGCGTTAGTTAAAGGAGAATACCGGTCAATTAGAGAAACAGTTCATTCACTTCTATCTGCATCGAGCTGATAAATATTCCCTCCTTTTTTCAAAGTTCAGTCTTTTTGATGTTCTTAAAATCGACCAAACAATACGAACTTGACTGTGTCACCGAGCTTGAAATGACCTGCTTACCAATTTCTTGCAAAATTAATGTTAACTAGTCCATACCCATTGAGTGCACAGTTGCCCACGTACAGTTTCACATGGTGTGTGTTTGGGATACAGGTCATAGGAAATTGCAGATTAAATAGTCAACTGAACCCATTAAGAAGAGCAATGTATTCAGACAGAGTTTTTTTTTTTTAAACTGTACATTAGTAGTTGAGGTAGCACGTTGAAAGGCAGATAGTTAAAATGTTTATATGTTGTATTGACTTAAAAGTGGGGCGCACTGGTAGAATGACTGACAGAATGACACACTGACAGTTTCCGTGGTTATGTATTCTAATTTTTGGTATGACTAAGTCATGGTATGGTATATACCATGACTTAGTCATACCAAAAATTAGAAGAAGAAAAAAACCATTGGGCCACAGGGGGAGCCACAGCGATCGGTCGCATTTTAGCCATGTTTAAGCATTTTTCTGTTGTTATAGCGCCACCCAGCTGCCAGTTAGAGTTAAATATCTCCAGTCACCTTGAGGCATCCTGTTCTACATATCTACCAAGTTTAGTAAAAATCGATATGGCAGTTAGGCCTAGATAAGAAATTAGCTCTCTAGCGCCCCCATTTTGTTTGATGGGCTCAATAATGGAGGGGTCCCCTCAGATTATGTGTGGTCATATTGACAGTAATAATGTAATATCATATAATGGAGATCTAATAATGTGAAATAATTGGCTCATTCTCACAAATGTGTAGTTTTTGCTCTTAGTTCATTTCGTATAGATTAAAGTACATTTATGAGATCATATCTGCACCTTTTGGTATCACATTGTTCCCTTTAAGGTACACATTTGCTGCAAAGCTACCTCTGTGTGTTGCACCTGGGTCCTCACAACAAGTACTGTACTCCAAAACACAAAGTTCTGCAATCACATTTTTGGGGGAGAAAACAGAGAGAGAACTTGCACAATTTTAACTTTTATAATAAAGCAAAAACTCGCCGGTATTATCCTTTAAGGATTAAAAAGCGCTGGCCTTCAGTAGATCTACCTCTTCCTATGTCTGCAGATAAACACCGACCTGGCATGTCCTGCTAGATTTTTCATTTTGTGTAACGGCTCTTAATTTATTTGCTATTTATAGAAAGGGGGTAAGTTGCATTCTGAGAGGGATGAGGGGGACAGTGACAGGGTGGAGAAGACAGGATGGAAAGGCAAAGGGGGGAGAAGGACAAGGTGGAGAGGACAAGGTGAAAAGGCACAAGGGGAGAGGGACGGGGGGAGAAGGACAGAGTGGAGAGGACAAGGTGTAAAAGCACGGGAGGGGGGACAGGGTGGAGGAGGTCTTGCTATTGCCAGTCACCATATATATATATATATATATATATATATATATATGTAAAGAATTGTATGCCAGTGAAAGTGGAACATGTGTGGCTGCTTTGAATGAAACTCAAATAAAAATGATCACAAATGAATTCAGTTGTAATCATTTTTTTATGTAATTTATTATGATGAGAGTCGGTACTCTGCTGGATTGTCCTGTCTGGGTTGGGAGAGAGTTTCTGCCCCAAGCAAAGGAGTTCAAGTATCTCAAAGTCTTGCTTACATGTGAGTGTAGAATAGACTGTGAGATGGAAAGGCAGTTTGGTGCACCATCAGCTGTGATGTGGGCACTGAGCTGGACTATTGTGGTGAAGAGGGAGCTGAGCCTGGAAGGCAAAGCTTTTGGTTTACCAGTCCATCTACATCCCAACCCTCATCTATGGTCATGAGCTTTGGGTAGTGACAGATACCATAGGGTATCTGGGCTCAGCCTTAGACATACAGTGAGGAGCTCAGAGTAAAGCCGCTGCTGCTTTGTGTCAAAAGGGGCCAGTTGAGATGGTTTGGGCATCTGATCAGGATCCTCCTGGGTTTTCCAGGCATTGCCAACTGGTACGAGGCCCTGGGGCAGACCCAGAACATGCTGGAAGGATAATTCATCTTATCTGGCCTGGGAGTGCCTCAGGATCCCACAGGAGGAGCTGCGAAGTGTTAATGTGGAGAGCAACGTCTGGAGTACCTTGCTCGTCCCGCTTCCCCTTCAACCTGGCCCTGGATAAGCAGATGAAGACGCATGGATGGAGTTTATCATAAGAAACAGATACAAATCAGATAAAGTTAGGCTTTTGGACAGTATTCATTAATCCCACTGAAGAAAAAAAAGAAATGTCACTGTATTTTTAGAAAATGCATGTAGGTTCTATTCCACAAGTAATTTCTTTTGAAAGGTAGGAAACATTTTGGATAACCATCCATCTAAAAATTACAGCTGAGATGAGAAATTTCTTTAAGACAAGGACACAAAAACATCACAATAAAAAAAATATAAATGCATTACAATTGCACCGCAAGGTACATTGTAAACCTGATTGCAATCACCACCTGAAGTCCTTTCACATGCCAAATGCAAGAAGTCTGTTACATATTTTGTAATAAAAACAAGGTATTCGTTTGATCATGACAAGTCTGTTTCCTGTCCACAGTCACACAGAGGGAATTTGTGCAAGTAACAAATACATTATGTTCCTGACAATAGTCCCACCAGACTCTCTGGAAGAAATTATGCAGCAAGTTAAGCTGCCTGTCTTAATGATCTGCCCTCAAGCTTCTTTATCTGTGTTTTTATCTGTTTTATAACAGTCAGTAACTTTCGAACATCAGGTATTTTTCCAAATGCCTTGAAAAGTGCCTTCATCAAGCCTTTCCTAACTTAGATACATAACATATTAGTAACGATGGATCCATATCAAACCTTCACATTGTAAATGTAATGTAAAATAATTAAATTTACAGAAACTAAATAATCTTTGAAATAGTTCAGCTCTATTAGGATCCACTAAATCTTTATGCTTGATCGTAAAACACCACAAGACAAGCACACTGGGTTAGACTATCATATGCAGTCCTAAAGTGGTTTAAATGTTAAGAAAAGAAGCTACTTTGTTACATTTAACAACCATGCATCTTAATTGGAAAAACATTACATATGGAGTTTCTCAGGGCTCAATCATTGGGCCTCTTTTATTTAACATCTACATGCTTCCATTGTCACGGGTATAATAATAATGATAATAAATTTTATTTGAAAAACGCCTTTCAAAACACCCAAGGTCACTGTACAATAGTAAACAAAGTAATAAATAACAAGGAGAGACAACAACACCGAAGAATCAATACAGGGAGAATAAATAAATAAATAAAAACTCAGGAAATAAATGTAAAGTGCAATCAAAGAGAGTATGCTAATTTGAACAGATGAGGTATGGTAAGAACCCAAACAGATGGACAGTTTGTAATAGTCTTTAATGAAACCACTTGTCAAACACAGAGTGTGAAGGCAGGTGAAACAATAGTAAGAGTCAATGTCATGACTTGAAACCTTCCAAGACACAGGTTCAGTTCTAAGCACTAGGTGTGACATGCTGAAGCAGAGAGTAGGTGAGTCAGTGGCGTCCGCTGAAAGCACACTGACAGCAAACAGTTTCAACATGTGCAGTAGTACAGTGAGGGAGACAATGTCAGATGATCAGGGAATCTAAAACCAGGAGTACTCACAGGAGAAGCTGCACCACTGGTGCAAAGCTAACCATAGACAGGGAGGGACTTGTCAGCACCAATTAGGAGTTGAATCTGCAGTGCACACACAAAGGCGGCATGTGCAGCCACATGGCAAAGCAATCCACAGTGCAAAAGTCCACAAGTGGATGAACAGGTAAACTCACAATGGAGACCTTGGTGATGATCTTTCCAACCAGCCACAGGGAACAGGGGAACAGAAACCAGGAAGGCAGAAGCAGAGCTCTTGGTCGGGGACAGAACTGAGTGATTTACCGGTGAGCAGGCAAAGCAGGACAGTCAGAGGCAGACGAGGTCGGCAACGAGAAAGCAGTCCATGAACACAAGCTGGAAAGTCTGGCAAGGATAGTCTGTGAAGCAAGAGTCTTTATACAGGCAGAAGGTAATGATACACAGGTGAGGGGCATTAGCTTGATGAGATGGGTGTGGTGGAGAGGCAGGGTTAGTTGAAATGTACTGGTTAACTGAGAAAGTGGTATGCATGGCATGCTCTGTGACATCCCTTTGGTCAAATTTTACAAAACATTAAATCCCCTTTCACAATAAGCAGATGACACCCAACTCTCTCTGCAATTTCACTGCACAAATCCTCAGACTCAACTTAGGCTCATTCACAATTCTGCTGCTAAAAACAAACACAACCGAAAAACATAGAAAAGTGAGCCCATCCCATCAGTGCTCAGGTTTCTGCATTGGTTTCTGGTGTGTCACTGACAGTGTTGGGCAAGTTACTCTCAAAATGTAATATATTACATGTAACTAGTTACCTTCATTTCAAAGCAATATACTACTTTATATTATTAATTGTTGTGTAGAGTTATATATTACTTATTACACTACTTTTGTGTTACTTTGACCAAAATGACACCAGAAGAATTAATGTTGATTTTAAATGGATGCGGGTCATGTTGTTTCACAGCTGCTAAACAAAGCACAGAAGCTACAGTTTATTACTGTTCATTTCAAATCCAGTGCTGCACAGGTCTGACCCATTCATGCATTCACATACAGTGGTCACTACATTGTATTGAAATGGAAAAAAATGACAAAGAACCATAAAACAACTGAGACCAGTGGCCCTCAAATGGCGGTCCGTGGTCCGCATCCGGCCTGTGAGCTGCCTAGTTGCGGACTGCGAGCCACTTATTTGCAGACCGCGAGCTGAACACGTGACTCCTTCACTGTGTGTGTTTTGGTTTGGTCAGCACGTGTAAATGGGCTGCCATCTCCATGCCAGCAATACCCTGATAGGCTGTTAGCCAGAACAGCACTTTTTTACTTTCGCTTTTGAAGTGGGTAGGCTTATCGATACGCCATATCGGAGCCTAGATTGAATGAAAATGGCATGTTCCAAGTTCAAAAAGAAAAGAAAGGTGTTGAAAGGTTTTGTTTTATTTGAGTATTTATTTGAATTCATGTCAAAATGGAAATGGCATTTTATTTTATTTTAGTATGTATTTTTGTTGTTGTTTTAAATATGACAGTACTATGGCTTGTGGCTTGACCAACTATAATAAATGGACCTTTGACTCATTGAAAAATGTCGCGTGCATGTGATCATTGTGAGTACCTAAAAGGAGAGTTCACCAAAATATATACAGTCATCTACTTTCCAAAAAATGAAAATTAGATTAGGCTACATTAAAATGTATAGACTACATTCATACATGTACAAGTCATTGTGAGTTACATTATTAATGGAGTTTACATAATAACATGATCATTTCATTATTTCATATTAATTTAACATTATTATTGTAATACTATTTGTAAATAGTGTTTGTTTTATTTGTTTATCATACATTTTATAAATCACCTTAAAATAGAGGGTTACTAACAGAGGGCTTAAAACTCAATAACTGTTATTTGATATACAGGTGCATCTAAAAGAAAATAGAATATCAAGGAAAAGTTCATTTTTTCAGTAATTCAGTTCAAAAGGTGAAACGTTTATATATTCTAGATTCATTACACATGAAGAGAAATATTTCAAGCCTTTTTTAAATTTGTTTTAATTTTATTATTAAAGCGTACAGCTCATGAAAATCAAAAATCCAGAATCTTAAAATATAAGAATATTACATATGACCAATCAAAAATAAAGATTTATAATACAGACATGTCAGCCTTCTGTAAAGTATGTTTATTTATGCACTAAATACTTTTAATGCACTGACTCCAGCCTCAGTCCACTCCTTGTGAGGCTCTCTCAAGTTCTTGAATTGGGTTTGCTAGACAATCCTCTCAAGGCTGCAGTCATCTCTGTTGCTTGTGTCTTTTCTGACAAGAAATACTGAACTTTTTTCACAATATTCTAATTTTTAAGATGCACCTGTATGTCACTAAATAAATAAACAATACTATCATACATTATTGTATAAATAAATAATATTAGAACATTATTGTACAACAATGCATATTTTAGTGTACTTTGCTTATTTAGACAAAAAACAAAAGGTAAATATAATGTATTTTTAATTGGAATGGTGTAATCATGTTTAAATGGTATGGGTAATGAGCAGACAGATGTAAGTTTAATATATATATAAATTTGGTTGGTGTCAATCAAATGGTTTCTGAGTTACTGAAAGAAATGCAAAAGTGCTGCAACCATCCCCAGTCTCCCTTGTTAAATACATTATGTAAAGCACTTTGAATGGCCTCCTTAATGATGTGTATTAAACAAATAAACTTGCCTTTGCTTTGCCTTCACACCACACTTTTCTCAGATAAAATGGATATCTGATACTTTGATACTTAGGGCTGGGATGATTTCCACTGACATATTATTACAATATCTATAAAAAATTGGAAAAATGTAATAATGCCATCAGTCAACTTCTGTCTCTTTTTGGCAATTGAATTACACTCAAAATACAAGTCTAGGGAGGTAAAGAGAGAGTCTGTAACCACAACTGTCTAACCCTGACTGTGAAAAAGAGCAGTCACACTTAGTGGATAGTAAAAAGGCAACCAGATAATTAATAGACAAAAGATCCACAAGGCCAATGACCTGCCGCTGCCTAATAACCAGGAGAGAGAAAATACTGTCAAGTCCAATGCCATGATAACATAGCTTTAACAACACACACCTTAGACCATAATGTGACTTTTCCTGTTTCAGGGCTAGTAAACTAACTGTAACTTCCTTTCTCTACCGTGGCAAAATCTGCAGGCTGATGGATGCAACAATGGGTGAAAAGGTTGGCGGTACATTGGAGACAAAGCAAAAATGGAAAGAAAAGAAACTTATTTAAGAATGCACTAGATTATTTACACAATATTATCATATGTGTATTATTATTATTTAAAGATTTTTTTTGCCTTTAATTGACAGGACAGTGAAGCGTGAAGGGGGGAGAGAGAGAGGGAGCAAAAGGCCACAGGCTGGACTCGAACCCGGGCCGCTGCGGCAACAGCCTTGTGTATGGGGCACCTGCTCTACCACTAAGCCACCGACACCCCGTGTATTATTAATATAATATCAATATTTCATTTTTTAAATATCCCAATTATTGCATCATGGTGGTGCAGTGGCCAGCATTGTCAGTTCACAGCAAGAGGGTTCCTTGTTCAAACCCAGGGTGGGGTAGCCCTTCTGTGTGGTTTGCTCATGTCATCGTGTCAGCGTTGGTTTTCTCCAGGTACTCCAGCTTCCTCTCACAGTCCAAAGACATACAGGCTGATTGGTGACTCAAGATTGGACATAGGTGTGAATGTGGGCATGAATGATTGTCTGTCTCTATGTGTCAGCCCTGTGATAGTCTTGTGACCTGTACATGGTGTACCCTGCCTCTCGTCTAATGTCAGCTGTGATAGGCTCCAGCGCCCCCACAACCCCTAACAGGATAGGCGGTTACGGAAAATGACAATTATCATCAATACCAATATGTTTCGACACCCCTAGTGGGAATTAAGTGACCTTTTGGAAAGTCAAGTAGAAAGAGTTTTAAAAAATAGGAATATTACATCTTAAGTTATTCTAAATAGATAAATAAAGCAGAGATGTTGTTGATGAAGATTGTATTATTTGCTCAATTAATCAAACAAATCATTTAAAGTGGTCAGATTCAGATTTGGCTGTGAAACTGAAAACAAGAAAAAACAAACAGAAAGATGGAGCAAAACATTCAGCATGTGTCTGTGGAAATGCCTCTGAGTCAGAGATGTGGGATGAGATGTGGTGAAGATGTGGGACGTATTTTGTTTGTCTGTCTTAGGTTAACCATTTGTGTGTCACTGACCTCCCAATGACAGGCTGACATGGAGAAGACCACACTGTGTAATACTAAACCACTGGTAAGCATCAAATTTCTGTGACTGAGGTTCCTCCTTGAACGCAGCTGAAAAAACAAGCTCCACTGACACAAAGCTCTTGTTCCCTCGAGCATTTAAAAGATGCAGTTTGCCAACTTCCTTTAAGAGCTACTAATATTGAATGAGGTGGTTTAAGGCCATAAATAAATGAGGCAGAGACAGTTCTAGAAAAGGTGCACTTAAACCTTTTCTTTTTTTTTAACTTTTGTTAAAAATTTTGAAACAACAACAAATTCTTGAAACAAGCAAAATGAGGAAGTTCTGCACAATAATCAAAAAACTCAATAACCTGAAATAAGTTTATCAGTACTGGAAACAGATAGGAGGTTTCACTGTTTGTTTTACAGTTATTAAACCAGATTTTAGGATTCAGTGATAAGCTACAACTTACGGGATGATCCTATTTTAAAGTTGTAAAAAAAAATAATGATGCAAGATGAATGATCTTGTAGCGCCATTTGTGTTATTGTTAAACTTCTATCTTGTTGATTTCAGTTCAGTGTATCACTTTTTTCTCCAATAGCTAGCAAGAAAGAAGTCTGAAAAGTGCATTGCATGGTTGTCACACTCTAGCCGTAGCCTGGTAAGACCATCCTGATGATGTGAGGTCAACATTCTGCTCTCTGTATCATTCTAGATTCACTGCTGCCCCGAACACTTTCAGGGGTTGATAAATAAACACGGCAAAGATGTCATTTCCTCTGAGAAACCTGAGTGCACACCATTGGTCTTGTTTAATTTTTGGTATTGACTAATGTTTACTAACATTAGAGTTAGCAGTTGTTGCTTCAGGAGCCACCATTACTGTTCTGCAAGCTGCAGCCTGCATTTTACATCATCAACTACAAGGCTCTGACTGGCTGCTTAAGTTGCCCAGGATGTGCGGATCCCTGATTGGCCCTGTTTGGATTTTAATCACTGGAAAGTGTTTGGTGCGGCATCGAGTCCAGACTGATGCAGAGGGCAGAACAGAATGTTGAGCTCATGTCATCAGAATGATTTTACCTGGCTACACCAGCCCAGTTCAGGCATTTCTCACAAATACTTGTTATGTTTTCCTATGAAAAGTATGCGCCCAAAGTTGTACATATCCCTCATATTTGCCTATCCTGACCCGAAAAGATGCAGAAATACTGGTCCACGCTTTTGTTACCTCAAGGCTGGATTACTGTAATTCCCTATCATCAGGTAGCTCTAATAAGTCCTTAAAAACTCTCCAGCTAATTCAGAATGCAGCAGCACGTGTACTAACAGGAACTAAGAAACGAGATCATATTTCTCCTGTTTTAGCTTCTCTGCACTGGCTCCCTGTAAAATCCAGAATTGAATTTAAAATCCTACTGTTAACTTATAAAGCTCTAAATGGTCAAGCTCCGTCATATCTTAGAGAGCTCATAGTGCCATATTATCCCACCAGAACTCTGCGCTCTGAGAACGCAGGGTTACTCGTGGTCCCTAAAGTCTCCAAAAGTAAATCAGGAGCCAGAGCCTTCAGCTATCAGGCTCCTCTCCTGTGGAATCATCTTCCTGTTACGGTCCGGGAGGCAGACACCGTCTTCACATTTAAGACTAGACTTAAGACTTTCCTCTTTGATAAAGGTTATAGTTAGGGCTGGCTCAGGCTTGCCCTGTACCAGCCCCTAGTTAGGCTGACTTAGGCCTAGTCTGCCGGGGGACCTCCTATAATACATCAAGCACCTTGTCTCCTTCTCTCTCTCTCTCTCTCTCTCTCTCTCTCTCTCTCGTATTCTATTACTGCATCTTGCTAACTCGGCCGTACTGCATGTCACTAACTCGGCTTCTTCTCCGGAGCCTTTGTGCTCCACTGTCTCTCAGATTAACTCATATCGCAGCGGTGCCTGGATAGCGTGACGTGTGTGGTTGTGCTGCTGTCGTGGTCCTGCCAGATGCCTCCTGCTGCTGCTGCTGTTATCATTAGTCATACTTCTACTGTTATTATACACATATGATTATTGCCACATATGTATACTGTCATATATTAATATATACTTTCAACATATTGTACCACAATAGCTGTAACTAGAATTATAATATTATTACTTTCATTAATGTTGTTGTAAGCTACTGTCATCACCGTCTGTCCTGCATCTCGCTCTGTCTCTGTATCATTTTGTATACAGATTACTGTTAATTTATTATGTTGATCTGTTTTGTACAACATCTATTGCACGTCTGTCCATCCTGGAAGAGGGATCCCTCCTCAGTTGCTCTTCCTGAGGTTTCTACCATGTTTTTTTTTCCCCCGTTAAAGTGGGAAAGGACAGAGGGATGCCGTATGCTGTAAAGCCATGTGAGGCAAGTTGTGATTTGTGATATTGGGCTTTATAAATAAAATTGATTGATTGATTGATTGATTGATATTTTGAAAGGCTGTGATCATGTGACAAATGCGCTGATGGCAATAAACAAAGACACAGGGGCACAAATTCGTGAAATATCATACAAACTGTTCTATGAGAATACGTTGCCCAGCTGTGAGAAGAAAGCATTGGCTTTGTACGTCTCTGCAAACCACTGATACATTACATTTGCAGGTTTTATATGTATCACATCAGCATTTCTTAAGTGACGTAGTATATGAGCTGACATTGTCATCATGAGGTAGAGGGGATGGTATCATGGCGAGATGCATGCCAAGCTGCAGACCACTGTACAAGACCCACAAACAACAACTGTCTTTTGTTCGCCAACAAACATGGGTGTTTTTTAGCAACCTTTTGCTGATTTTAACTGAAACAACACTGCATTCCTGCTGAGATTGTGCCATCTAAAGCAGTTGTTTTTTTCCTGAGAGACATCTTTGTGAGCTTTTGCTTTGTTTCCAGCAGCTTTTCAGGCACACACAAAAAAAAAAATTAAAAAATGTTTCTGCTAAGACAATTTAACTCGCTAAAGAGGGTATCATAAGCCAAAACAGGATCTTTTCCTAATCATAACCATATATTTTTTGTGCCTAAAAGTAACCTCACGTAAACCACAGTTTTGTTGAAGCGTTAAATTTCAATGTATCCACCACATAATAGCAAATGCAACATATCTCTGGTTTGCAGAAATGTACAAGGCCAACATTTTTTTTCTGGTAACTGTGTTGTCACACTTACATCCCAGACATGTGACTTAAAACTAGAAGAGAGATTTTTTGGACTTGAGGCAGATCACTGCACTAGTAAGAAGCAGGGTGACATATTGTGGACAATTCTTGAGATAAGTTGTCTTATTTCTAAAGGTTGGAGCTTTTATGTAATGGGATGTTATCAGGTGCTGCTGTAAAGGCCTGTGATGTGAGAGCTGAATTATTGTTTATAGTGTTGGATTTCCCTAGTCGGAATCACCACCACAACATCAGATGGATATGTCATAAATGATGATGATGTCATATTGTGCTTTGATAATACACAGTCATCATGTTTCCATTCCTTTAGTGACTTTTTGGTACAGAGCCACAAGGTCTCACCACCAAATGAGGAACCATTGCTGCTCAGTCATTGATAAGGAAGTACTCATGGGTACATTCTTTCCTTTACTGTGACATGGAGTGACAACAACACCAGAGCCAACTGGAATGCTATTTGGCCCTAAACGGAGAGAGTACAAAGTGGCAGAACACAGCAAACCTTTGACTGTGTCCACACTCAGTGAGCACAGGTGGACCTGGCTTCCTACAGGGGAGACGCTGTGCACCCACTGTACACAACATGAGGTGGAAATTGAGCTGCACTTTTTAACTACCTGCCACCTGTGATAATACTTCAAAGACATATCACTTCCCACAGATTAAAAACACCCAAAACGATTTTAAAAATATGACTAAAGAAAAAAAACTTTGCTGCCTGCTGGGTGAAATACAGCAATGTACAAACACAGCAGCATCAAGTTGTCTGAGAAGTAGCAGCACTGTGGGAATTAGATCCACCCCTTGAACCTCCACAGCTGGCAACGGTCAAAATGCTGGACTCAAGGTTTTAAAACAGCAGTCCATTGAGTGACATCACAGTAGCTACGTCCATTATTTTATACGGTTTACACTTTTGGGCCTTACATATATATATATATATATATATATATATATATATATAAAAATAAAGACAGTATTCCTTCTAGGCTGTTTACATGGCTAATGAAAACGAATATTCCACTGATGTTACCATTTACATGCTGCTGTGTATGCTTTGATTAACGTAATCAGACCTGTCATGGGTTGGTGCCATAACATATCATGTGTCACATTAAAATATGGAAAAGTGGAACGGCTCATGCCATTTTGCTAAAGTTTTCACCAATGGTGGACTTATTGGACTCTGTGAACACAGCCTCCCTCTTTCATTCCTTCAAACACCCTCTTGAAAAGGTCGTTGTTGTGATATTTGCGCATATTCAAAAATCTGTTGATATCCAAATCTTATATAATGTTTAAAAATAGGTGTTTTTAAATTAGGCAACCAGAAATATTTGCTTTTCTCTTGGGCATGCACCACTAGCCCACAGCCCTGCAAAGTGTTGACGAGTTGTTTTGTGTGCGTATCGCATATCGATATCTATCATATCGTACTACGTATCTACGATAACACACAGAACAATTTTTGCAAACTGCAGTAAAAACCTCAATTGAAAGGCATATCCCAAATGAGCTTTACACATGTCCAAAGAATGCTCCTAAAACCTGAATAATATCAGCATATCCCACGTCTTAATCAGACAATGCTAAATACAAGAGAAGGCCTAATTCAGAATATCCAAATGGATATTTGTTTTCATGTTTTATCAAATTTGGATATTGTCATATTCACATTAATAGTGGAATATTAGTATGTATGTAAATGTTGTCAATGTTACTGCTTTTAACAAGCCTCAACATTTGCAGTGAATTCTTTTTCAGCCCCTAATTTCCTGTACATTTTGTGTCTGTTGTTGTGTTTCGACATGATTTTTGTGATATCATCTGTCCCAGTTTTTACTTGTATTTCAAACTATATAATTTTGCTGTCCAGCTTGACTGGGACTCCCTGGCAGAAGGGATTTTGGGTCTCAACTGTTCACATATAAAAAAAAAACAAACATATAATACATATAATTATTTATTTCCCCACTGTCTTGGAGGCTCATCAGCTTGATGTAGCTCACCTGAGCCCACTAACAGCTGGTTCGGGTGCTCCCTCTGTCACTCTGTCTGACTTCGAGCCTGTGTCAGTTTCAGACACTTTGACTGCTGATCTAACACTCCATTGTTCATCTGAGTTAATAAATTACTCATTTTCAGTAAGAACTTTTGCATGTCATGTTTCCTGAGCCAGTTTGTGACACTGGCATTTAAATATCTTAGCACTTTGCTTTTCCTGCCCCAGTGACATGTTAGTTTTTGTGCAGGAAATGTCTCCAGACTTTACAACAATAATCTTAAAGGGGAATTTCTGGGGGTATTTACAAAAAAATGTTTCACAGTGAGAAGGAAACTGATTATTCATTCGGGGCTGAATGTTTGGTGTTATCTCACAGACTAAACATATCTAAGCCCACAGTACAATGAGACAGTAAACCTGGGGTTATTGTGCTATTTATAGGAACTTCATGTCCCGTAAATCTGAAACTGCAAAGTACACAATAGCAAAGCAATTAAATTATAAGCATCATCACTTTTCAAATTAAAGATACATTAAAGATCAAATGTTTTTGCTGAACTTGTGGGAGAGATGTTGCTGCAGTTTGTTTTTTAGACCCTCCCACTGTCCTCCACTTCTCTATAGTTCACAATCATGTGAGAGTCATGGGAGTATTTGATCTTTCTACTATAAAGGTGCTGTGACCTTTTACACTTGTCTCAGTCACTAAGTTCCTCATAATGTCCAGGAGCTGAAGGTCATTTTACTGTTGTTCTAATTAAATGGATAAAATATAGACATGCAATAGAGCTGAGTCATACTGGGAAAAATCCCACCACAATTCATTTCTGAATCTCACTGTCAAATGTGAGTATGGATTTAGTTTTGGTTGATGTGTTTGCATTTCCATATAAAAAAAAAATTGAAAATATAGATTCAAATGTTGCTCCTTCACATCAATAGCTTGTCCATTTCGAAGACACTAAAAAAAATTCCAACGCTATCTTCTAGAAATTACATTCATATAGAATGAAAATTTTTCATCAATTATGTTGTGGTAACAGATATAAGTGCTGGCTGGATTATGCTCAGAGACAGCACTTATATTTGTTACCACAACATAATTGATGAAAAATTTTCATTCTATATGAATGCAAGTTACATTTGCACATTTCATACGTATCATATCAGCATTTCTAAAGTGACATAGTCTATAGGAGGTGGAGGGGAAATGGATAGCTTAACCATGGATGGATTGCTTATCAGGCCTAACGGGAGAAGGCTCATGGGCCCAAAGTTTCATGGCCCCCCCCCCCCTTCTGGCCCTCACCTGCAAAATGTCACTGGAAGAGACACTCATCAACTAGGAGGAGACTCAAAATGACTACAAAAGATGCAAAGGAACTGCAAGGAGATACAAAATATCTACAAAAAAGAGGGAATACAACCACAAAGAGACACAAATTCATTACAAAGAGACAAAAAACATCCAAAAAAGTAACAAAATTACCCAAACAGACGTAAAACGACTACAAAGAGACACAAAATGTTTATAAAGAGACACAACACAACCAAAAAAGTCACAAAATGATCTAAAAGAGACATAAAATGACTACAAGGAGACACAAAATGATGACAGAAAGAAAAACAACCAAAAAAATAATTATCTAAAAAAGAAGACATAAAACAACTACAAAGAGACACAAAATGACAAATAAGATGCATAATGATTACAAAGAGACTCAAAACAACAACAAGAAAAACGAAAACCACCATCACCTCAAAGGTTGTATTACTTGCTCCAGTGTAGAAAAGATGGCAGGGCCTTTTGTATATCTGTGCCCAGGGGTCCATTGTCCCATAATTCGCCCATGGCCGTGACAGACAGTCAGGAACTGTGTCCCCAAAGTTGGGTATTTGAAGCCAAAACGTGATCTTTTCCTCACCATCACCAAGTGGTTTTTGTGCCTAAAGCTAACCACGTTAACCACAGCTTTGTCAAAATAATGTATTGTTTTAATGTATCCGCTACATAGTAACATACAAATGTAAGGAATCTGTGGTTTGCAGAAATGTACAATTCCAACATTTATTCTCGCGACTGGGTTGGGATTTCTTGAGTTCCTGAAGCGGTACATTTATGTAGCGCACTACCACCCTTTAGAGGCCTGGGTACAGCACCGGAGTCCCAACAGAAGTTCTTTGGACAAAGGGAAAATTCACTACCTTTTATGTGGACATCCAATCAGTGTTGCTGGTAAATGTAGGCCATTTAAGCAATTAAATGCTCAGTATGTGGTTTATTGACTGAGGGTGCTTTCACACGTGCCCTGTTTGGTTCGATTCAATCGAACTCAAGTTTGTTTGCCCCCTAAGTGCAGTTTGTTTCGGCAGGTGTGAACACAGCAATCGCACTTGGGTGCACACCAAAACAACCAAACCGAGACCACGTCTTCCAGAAGGCAGGGGCGAAAATCCCATTTCATAGTTGGGGGGGGAAATAAACAGTAAAATTTTAGAGAATAATTCCAGGGTGGGACAAGGAAAAAAAGTTGTAGCCTGTCTTTTATACAGCATCTTTTACTGCAATTTGACGCTTTAAGCTTCTCTCTATCTCTCCAACAGGCTGAGTGAATGTCTATACTTATGAGAAATGGCTTAACAACTAAACATTTCCTGCAATTAAACTGGTAAACTGGTTTATAAACAGTGTGCTGTGAGATCTGCCGCTGCGCACCTCACAACCGTGCGTAACAGTCGCGCATAATGACCGCTCCTCGTCAGTTAGACTGTACGTCTCTCATGTTTGTCTCACTGTCAGGTGGAGAGCCCACAGACAGGTACCCATTACCTACAAGCCGCTCCGCCACAACAGTGCGTAATAGTCGCGCGTAATGACTGCTCCTCGTCAGTTAGACTGCACGTCTCTCATGTTTGTTTCACTGACAGGTGGAGAGCCTACAGACAGGTACCCATTAGCTATGAGCCGCTCCGCCACTGACTGCTCTTGTCCTGTCCTCTCCCTCTTCTTTCTCTCCTGTCCTCTCTGACTATCACTAAACTCTAGCTTTTGAACAATGCAGGAGAAATGTTGCAGACAGTTTATATTATCAGCCTGGGCCTGGGGCTTGTTGTAACAGTAAATGGGATGTGTTGTAACTTGTCTAAGTTAAACTGTGTCTGTGTGAGTGAACATCTTACCCTGCGATGCGCGATGTGGGCAGCGGTTCCAGCCACACGCGGCTACTGCTGCCAAGCAGCCCCGCTTGTTGGAAAGAGTGTGGGATATACCACTACTAGGAATGGGAGGGGGGGACTCAATCTTTTAAGATTTAAATAGCACATTATTGCGTGATTATAATGAGCACTGCTTACATTGTGCTTTTAATAAATACTACAGCATTGTTCAAAAATGATTAATTGTGTCTCAAATGATTCTAGGGTGGTACAGCTTTACTGAAGGGGGAGTCATGTCCCCCCTGTCACCCCAGGATTTCTGTCCCTGCCAGAAGGTCTCAGTCAGGTTACAAACGAACAGCAATTCGTGTGTGACGAGAACGTGTTCCGACCTCAATCTAAACCAACTGCAGTCGCATTACACATTCTTGGGGATAAACATGAGCATGTTACAGTCCTGGAGGATTATTAATGTGTGCCTCCTCCTGTACTGCCTCAATATGCACATTTGGCACATTCAATGCATCAAAACATGTTATGTTATGTTTTCTAGTTGGAGCCACGCCCCATTATCGCTGTATGGTTTGTCTAAAATGAACGATGCAAGAAATATAGTACATGATGACAGCGCTAAATTCAACCTGCGTAGTTGGTAGTTGTCCCTCCACTGTGACATTAGAAAGTGTCACATTTATTTTGCAAGTGTACTCTTCTTCAGTGTTTTGTTTACTTCCTGGATTTTTCCCACATGAAAATTCTGACCAATCAAGAGCAGCTTTCTTGCGCAGACATTTTATCTGGCTTGTATCTGGCTTATCTGGCAGCTTGTAAATGCTGCCATGAGAACAAAAATCAAGACTAGGCAATTATACAACCTTGAAACAAAGTTAGTCCCTGATTCAGACCAAAGCAAGACAACTCTAGGTCTGAAAGCACCCTCAGATTCCTCCTGCTCGCTGTGTTGTGCCAGTAGTGCTTATACTGTATGTACCAGGGCACATTGCACACAAGCTTCTGATTCCCATAGCTATGAGCCTACTAGCCTGTAGCTATTACTTTGTGCGCCAGAACAGAGTAGCTGAGGTCAAGAAGTTGCGCCTAGCATGTATCGAAATAAAAACACACAGGCCCTGTAGTCAGAACCAACCAAGACAGTAACGCTTTTTTTTTTTTTTTCATATTTTACATGGCAGGGCATTACCGTTCTACTCCTTCCATTCTTATTTTTCACAATATAAGCCCAGCCCAGCATTTCACTGAGATACAACCCAACAGAATCGCTTACAATGGCATTATGTGACAGAAATACTAACTGGCTGTTTATCTGCCCTCTCGAACCTGCTGGTCTTTGTTGTCTTCTTAAGTTCATCCTGTGGAGCCTGATGAAGGTCTCCAGCTGTCCAACTGAGGAGTAATCTTTATGTATAGTAACGCAAATACATAGTCTTTCAAGGTTGTCATCAACGACAGCACCCGACAAAAACTGCCCACCTTAAAATTTGTTGCAGCAGAGTAGTTCAGTTTCTGTTTGCACTGGAGGGCAATTTTAGCAAAGGCACCACCAGTTGGTCTTTGCTCTCAACAGCTCAGGTTCTGTAGGGTCTCCACCTGAAGAGATCACCTTCTTCAGCCGTATACTCTGGCTCAGATAACACTGAATATCCAAGTCAGCCAAAACACTGTAAAATGTATCCTCAACCCATCCATTATATCTTCTGCACTCATATTTTGGGATGCCATTTTTGATGTTGGAAGTGTAGCTGGTTTGCAATACAAATGAAGAGAACAAGGAGTTCTCATCCCCTGGCCTGAAGGTGAAATCCAAACTGTAGTTTTTGCTCCTTCCAACTACGTCACTGTCACGTCAAATGACGGTGCTGGAAGAAGGAAGAACAACAGACATTGCAACTGCTGAACTCCCCTTTCTCAGTCAACAGAGCATGCACTGGGTATTTTATTACTTTATGGACTAGAATTACAATCCACACTGATTAAACATCCACATAAAAGGCAGTGCATTTTCTCTTTAAAGAAAGATCAAAATGGAGCGGATATGTTTTACCCATGTTGAAAAAATCATGAAGGAAAAGACACACAGATGACTTTCTAAAGCAGAAACAGACAATGTGTCAGTCTTTCATAGGTCATTCAGTTTGTCTAGGGGGGTTACAAAAAATGTTCTTGAAAACAGGAAATGACAGCCTGCATTACTGCAAACGTACACAAATCTGATAATCATGAATGGCATTTCACTGCAGAGTAACGTCTGGAACTCTGGTTGTTTGACACCACAGAGTGATGCTAAGTCAGACGTTTTAAATGCTTTTGTTACTTGTTTCAAGCGTTTTCCAAAGTCGGACTGTAATTCAAGCACAGTGGGCCTATTTTCAGAGAGAGATGCTCATTTCTAGAAAGACATGAAAACAGAATTATTTTTATTGACAGGTTGAAACCTGGCGTAAATAACTTGTGCCTGTATTCTGACACATAAATAAAGTAAATATAACCATAACTTCAGTTTAGTCCACTACCATACACTATTCAAAATATATAGAAACTGTTGTGTAAACTTAAATAACAATAGAAATGTTATGATATGTCATATTAACACAGGGATTTTTGCCAAACATAAATATGCTCTTAAATTTTCACTTTTTGAGCGTTGACTGACTTCTCCAGCCTAAAGCTTGTTCTGCTTTTGCTCCCAAACACAATTTCCCTGCACGTTGTAAAGAGCTGAGCCATTTTATTAGACTGGTTGATCATAAGCTAAGGTGGACCAAAAAATATTTTAGGACAGCTTACAGCTGTCGCCATGTTGTTTTTTTGGAACCAGAAGTGACCATATATGGACAAGAGGCTGGCGCTGTAGTGGAGTGAGGGGTGGAACTGACTGAGAAGCCGAGAAAATATTAGCAACAGACAGTCACTTAAAGTGGCCCGCTGATAAATATGCGCAATTTTAAACCTCAATAAAATGTAAACAGGTGAGTTATTAAAAAAATTCACCCCTATTACAGTTGCCATGATTGTTGAAATTAGCTTTAGAGACCAAAACCATTTTTTGTACTAGGTTGTAAACATGTTTATTTCTGCTGTAAATTTGGGCATCTTTACATGGAGGTCTATAGGGACTGACTGGCTTCTGGGGCCAGCCTCAAGAGGACATTAGAGGAACTGTAGTTTTGGGCACTTCATTTTACAGCCCTGAAGGTTGCCACTTCATTGTACTAGAGCATTATTCAGCCCATCCTACTGTACCATTCAACCTGCTTCTTTAATATATTCAATCACCACCTCACCCCAGTGCCCTCCAGGAGCAGGTACAGATCACTGAGGTGCAGAAGGCCCCACCATGGGAAGAGCCTGATAAATAATTAAATAAAGCCCTGTTTCCACCACTTTCAGTAACCCCTAAGACACAGTACCTAGACCCTAGGTCTGGTTAGCGTTTCCACCAAAAACAGTACCCTTAAATGTTGGCAGGGTTGTTGTTTCTCACTTCCCCATCCAGCACTTGCTGTATTTCCTCATCACTGATGACACAGATGGAACGTCTGCACCTCATTATCATCCACAGAATGGAGTTGCATGCCAACATTTTCAGCAGCAGTGAGAGTCTCTCCTGGTGGGATATTGAAAAATAGTCGGTTTATGTATTAAGTCCTTTTCAGGCAAGCTCTCCAAGTGAGGATTAGAATACATGCAGTTCACGCAATCCGGTTGAAATTAATATGCATTTTTAAATGCTTGCAGAAACGCTCACTACTAATCCAAGAAAGACAACAAAAACTAATGGAATGGTCAAAGTTGTCACATTGAAATTTAACCGATACTGATTCATGTCGTCAAACTCATGCATTTAGTAATTTTACAAGTAAAAGTTCCACCTCAACCATTTTTTCTCAGTCGACAGCTGCTGCAAGAGGCAGCAAAACATCATTTCATTTATAGTTATAGTTTACAAATGTAAAACTTGTCACAGTACATAAAACCGGCCACAACTCCCCCTGAGCAGAGTCACCGTCCTCCATTGACCAATCAAGTGTTTCTAGCTCCACCTTTTAGTACCAGATCTGTGTGCTAGGTACCCCAACAGAGGGGGTACTAAAAATGGGGATGGTACAGAACAATTCCATTGGTACTATCCACAGCTTTTCACAGTGGAAAGGGGAAAAAATCGTACCAGACTGAACTGTACTGTACCGTACTGCTTGATGGAAACAGGGCTTAAAAGACCTCATTGATGTGTGCTTGCTACTGTGGTGTTTTCCATGTTGCTACTGTGTGTTGTTGTCTGATAATGTACAGTGCTGCGGAAGAAAGAATCTCTCATCAGGGACAATAAAGTCTAAGTTTTGAAATAATTTGGGATTCCTGAGTGTGCAGGTCAGAAACCGCAAACAGAGGACTCAGAAACTGTTAAAGGTAAAAACATCAAAACTAACATCAACAATGGCAAACAATAAAACACAAATGTGGAGGAAAAATGCTGATGGGAGAGTTCTATTTATCAGAAAGGAAGGAGTTGGTGGTTTTCTCTGAGAAAATTATGAAACACAAAGTCTTCCTGTATTCCACCAACAGCCTGAGAGAAAATGTCAATTTTATTGTACAAGGAAATGTTTGCAGCTAAGGGGGAATCCACCTTCCTTCACCACCACCAACCCACTTCACAGACAGCATTGTGCAAACAGCAGCTCTACACAAACCACACGTAGGTAGTATAGTGTGGTCATTTGTTTTGTATGTTTCTTCACACCAGTGATGACAGCTCTACTACTGAATTGGGAAGCTGCTAGCTTAAGTAAGGCAGTAAAATGATGCAGGATGGTTACACAATGACTAAGCACTTTTTGCTTTTCATCTCTTTCATCCTTCCAGCTTAACTTCAAGGAAGTTCAGACTTCAGGAAATGTCTCAAGACTTCCAGGTTAAAGCATCATAAATGGAACAGAGACTGATAGGAAAGGCTTTAACAACAAACAAGAATAACAACAAATAAGAATATTAAAATAGACTAGAATTAAATTTAAAAAAGCCTCACCAGTTTAAATTTTTTAAAAAAAACACAAGAACTTGATATTGGAATTATTCTCTTATACCAAGACTCTTGTCAAGAGAAATTTTACGTGAGTGGAATCAACCTACTCAACTGGTTTTTAATGTGCTTGAAGAAAAGTAATTAAGCTTTGACAGCTAAATTAGAGACAAAATATTAGCAAGGTTTCTTGTTCCAGAGGACATCAGCCATTCCAACAGAATCAAGTAGCAATTGTTTTTCATTTCATTGTTTTCATTTCGCAATACATCTGTTACTCAGAAAGCTTTTACTGTGAACAAAATTCTGAAACTTGCTACCTGGTAACTTGAAAATTTCAGCAAACTTTTAGAGAGCTACTGAATTCCAGTTTATTCAGCAATGAGCCTGTACTCCTGTCCCATTTTTATATGTAATGTTTTTTTAATGTGTGCTTTACTACTGCCCGTTCAAAACATGCCTGTTGAAATGTGGTGATTGCTTGGCCTGCTGCTTGCAGCTTTCTCGAACGCTCATCCAAACAGCTTCACACTCGACACTGTGCTTCTTGAGTCCAGGCCTCTCACCTAATGTCAGCTGGGATAGGCTTCAGCCCCCTGTGACCCCTAACAGGATAAGCGATTACAGAAAATGAATGAATACGCGCATAAAATCGTTGAATTGATGGATGAACTTCCATCACCACATCCTCAGCGTCATACATCCCTGGAGGATCTCAATACTGACTGGCTATCACAGCAAGAATTGGTCGCTGAAGTTCAACACTCCCAAAAAAGCGTATGACTCACTTAATTTGTGCCGCTTAATTTGCTATTTGCATTGTATCCGGCGCATCACCTGGCTGGAATTTGCATCTCATCATATCTTTACATTGACTTTACATTTAATTCACTCACATATTTTGTTTTATTTATTTTACCTGGTGTGAACACATCAGGCTACTTTCTTTGTGCTCACCCATTCACAGTTCTCTTCATCCCACTCCCACTGCTTCCTCTAATCAGCTGATTATGGGTGTTCACTCTTCCAGTTATCCTATCAAACTTCGCCACAATCCTCCACCCCGTTCACCTCCAGCCTCCAGCCGTCATATCCAGAATCCAGGCCAAGCTCAACAACGACTCATTCCTCTATTCATCCAGATCATTGACACTTCTCCATCTCTCTCTGATCTCATCATCACCACCACCTCACCACCAGCATCTAGACCCCAGAGAGCTCCCTATTCAACTATGGATTCACCCTCCTTAAATCATACCATCTCTGTGGGGTCTAATTGCTAAAGACCTTCCACATTTCTCATTCCTATGTGCACATATTCTTTTTACTATAAATAACGAGTCTCTCCTGATTGAAAAAAAGATGTCAGGTAAATGCAAGTATATTGTGCTGATGATGCCTGTTTCTCACTCTTCGGTTTAAGTAAATATTGGAATGCAGGATTTTTACTGTGCAGTATTAAGAGTTTTACCTTTAGTAGTTAGTTTAGAGTGGGCCTGTTTCCTTTAACACTGCCAACATCAAAATTTCCAGTGAGAGTAAGGGTATAAATTAAAGCAACACAGCATTTGCTTGGGCCCCCAAATCACTAAATCTGTCCCTGAGTCCCAGCTCACAGTTACAAATACACTTAGCGGATGAATACATTTCCAAATCAGCGTAATAACTGCTTGATTTGACATTACCACCACAGTTATAAAGTAGAGCATGGATTAATTAGCAGAGATATTTTGCTTATAGTTATGTTATTAGAGCTATAAGTTAGTATGGCAAATGTACACAATAGAAGTAGGTTAAGACATGCTCTACTCAGTCCCCTCCACCTCCTGATGAAAAAGTCAGCTCATATACTACGTCACCTTAAAAAAGTTTATATGATACATGTAAAACATAGAAATTTTCTTCAGGTGACTAACTAGCATTTGCTATAAACACTATGATACTAGCATTGGAGAGCTGTTTTCAGTTTGTCTATAGATACTGTATCTGTCCTCATCAAATAAAATGAAAAAATAAACAGTACCCTCATGCCAAGGAAAAAAAATTCTAAATAACCATAAAATCTGCAATTCCTGCAAGAAAAGTACTTTCCAGTTACTTTTAGCCTGATTCAAAAACTCAGAATTGCTGCATATTCTGTAAAATCAATAATTATTACATTAAAATTATCTTGAAATAGAAATATATATAAACTAACTTCTTTATGATTCTTAAAATAGGTTTTTTATGACTTATATAAATGTAATCTCCAATCAAACTAGTGAGTGTTTCCAAACGGGAGGCTTTTTAACGCCTCATTTGAAGTTTCCACTTGCTGTCATAATTTGGGTGTTAAAAAGACCGCAGACATAACTTAAACATGACTCTTCATAATGTGACCGCACGCAATTAAAGAGGATTATAGCCTCAAACCTTCATATTAAAAATTCCCTTTAATCATCCTTTTGTAAAATCATGCACCGAGACATCTTTAAACCATATCCTCAAGGGATTTACACAAAAAGATGCACATAGACAGTGAGGCCATAATGGAGCCAAAATTCTAAATAAACCCCCCGTTTGTAGGCACAGTAATTTAAACCTTGCAGTGCAGTTTCACAACTTTAAAGTTTGTCTTTAAAACACATCACCATCTGTCATGTCTTTGGCTGCTTTATGTTGCAAGATTTCAAACTGATGAATTGTTTTCCTGTTGCATATTTTTTAGGTGACTCTGATGGTATTGTCCCATTTTGAGATATACCTAAGGTTACACTCATCAGTAGGACGTGACTTACCATTAAGTAAAGTGGAAAAGCTGACAAAGCAAACAAAGATTTTCCAGTAACACCCTGTATTACAGTGACACGGACTCACCTGATAAAACTTCAGACTAATAATGGAAACTCCACTTAAGCACGTGGGTAATAACTGGGTTACTCAAGGTGACATTTGATGACTCAAAGTGTTTTGCATGGAGTCTTTAAGTGTGTTGACAGTTACAGGAACCACTCGAATTTCAAGAATGTGATTAAGATGAACCTGTTGTACCTGCACATCCACATCCACCAGGCTAAAAATACACACAAAAAGCATGTGGTTCTCCACCTTCATCAGATCATAATGGCTTCTGCCCAGACCTGTCACTGTACTGATTTGCCAAAAATCATCAGCTGAGCAGCAGATAATACAATATACTGGAAAGCACACCTTTAACAGTAAAAGACCTGCTTTGTTACTTAAGTGTCAGTTTGTGATAACAAGATATGTTTCATGTTAATGTGATATATTTTCTTGTTTTTACTAATGACATTTTTTTTCTTTTTTTAAAAGAAACTTTTGTTCCTATAAGAACATATTTGTCTGAGCTCAGATGTTTGAATCCACCCACTCCACAGAGTTGACTGATTTGTCTGGTGTTGTGCAACGTATTCTCATAAAACGTTTCATATAATATCCTACAAAAAATGCCTGCACAGCAGTTTGTATGATATATGAATTTGCACCTAACAAATGACGATACGTCCTTTACATACAGTTACTTAATTATCGTAAATTTATGCAGGTTAGGTCAAGGCAAGTTAAGTTACTGTGGTTAGGTTTAGGAGAAGAAACACTGTGAGGGCGTACCTTATACTGACTCAAAGTTCACACAGATCTGAACACGCAACTTCGGGGGAAAGTTCTGCACGAAAGTCCATTTTTTGTGACCCATCCACCACCTCAACCTGCCTCCTTACAAGCACTTAGGACTGTGTCCTTGTTTAGTGCTGTCAGCACATTGGTCACGTGATCGCAGCCTTTCAAAATAAGTGGGATATGTACGAATTTGGATGCATCTCTTTTCGTAGGAAAACATACGAAAACATTTTGAGAATAGCTTGCATTGTGACATGAAACAGTGGTTTCTCAGTTAGAATAAAAAACAAAACAGTGATTGCTGCGGTGGGACTCAGTTAGCCAATCAACGCCACAGATGGGACTAAGGCCATTGTCAAGCTGTTGTCAAGCAGTGTGCCAGAACAAATGAGGAGTAATTACAACAATGGTGAGCACAATAAACAAGGCTCTTCTAAATCCATGTCTTCTCAATATTGTCCGACATCACAGTTTTTTGTACTTCACTCCACTCAACACTTAAAAGCCTTGGAAAACAGGTATGTTGGCATGGCAGGCACGTGAACAGAAAGACCTCAGGTGATGCTCATGCACCTGCCCTTTTGGCCTTAACTGAGTAAGTGCCTTTTTGGCAAGACATTTTTTTCTCTTTCTGTTAATAATTTTACATATCAGTTTTCAAATGTGGCCCATGGCATCATTTCTCATTTAAAAGCATGCTGTATGCCTGACCACTGCATTTGAGTGTTTATATGCCACACCCACTACAGGCTCCAAATGCAACTGCCACTAACCACTACAGCCAGCTCCAGGTCAAATCCCAAACATCCTACAGTTCCCAGCCTTTCACAATATGTTTGCACCGATTATGTCCTCCCTCCCACAAACATTCCTGTAATCATCACTTAAAGACCCTACTCAATCAAGCCTCACTTTGCTCACAGACATGCCCAGAATTTACTACCTATTACTATTCCTCAGTCCTCTCAAACCATCCAAAAGCAACGTCATCTGAAACTGGTTCTATTCAACACACAACAAAAGCCTCATCCTAAATTAATTCATCACTGACAACAACCTGGATTTTCTTTGCATCACTGAAACATGGCACAAACCCCTGGACTATTTTTCACTTCATCAGACCACACCCACTGGATTCAGATACACTGACAAACCTCCATGGACGGAACTATTTTCTGGGGGGGCGGGATTTTTGTTGGGAGGGGCGGGTGAAGCACGCACACTTATCAGTGATTAAGGATCTGATTTGAAGTTATTTTATAATAACATACAGTTATAAGAGAACTAGAATGGATGAACATGGCATCTTTATTGTTAAGAAAATGAAACTTTGATAACTAAATCAAGCCATTTAAGGAATATAACATTAGGCCTATTTGTAACCTTGAATGCAAAAAAGAAAAGTCTGCGCTCTTCACTCAGGGCTGAATTCACAAAAGGACTGCGTGGCTTTTGCGCCGCTAAACCGGTAAAAATGGAGCAAATAGATACCGTCTAATTCACAAAGCACGCGCAGAGGGTGAAATGCTCCACTAACTGCGCTGCCAAGCAGATTGCGTCTCGGTGCTCTGATGTTATTTGCACGTATTGAAATGAGGTAATATGCAGATATTTGGTGCAAAAATTCCCCATTTCTATGCAAACGAGCCTCATAACACCATGGTGTTAGTGAATTAGACGTTGTTTATCAATGAGGTGTGTGGCGTGCAGCGCTAATAGCCACACGCAGTTTGAGTGAAGTCAATAACGTCTTTAGAAAGCTGGTGCAAACTGGGCGCTCCTCTGTGGAAGCCTCTCGCCCAGACTTTCCAGTGATCGTGGCAGCAGTGATCGTCTGTTAAATCAGTCTGTAAATAATATTTTGACATTATTATTATAATCATTATTACTTTAATGGCATCCGAAGACACTGATGCGTTGAACAGGTGACAGTCTGTGGTCGTTCTCAAAACGCACTTCTGTCACGCACTTCAAAAGCAACTTTCAGTAATTTATTTTATGAAACGGGGGAAACAAACGTGAACAAAAACGGTTCCATAATTCAAATTAAATTCAAAAGATAACGAAAAACCAGCTACAAGTGAGAGGGAATAGTGATAAAGTGGTCAAACTTGGTCAAATCCACAGCCTCAACCCATCCGACACTGTTAGACTGACTCATCAGCAGACATCACTACATGAGGGTATACAGTATTCAGTACTTTGCCAAACAAAGTCTAATTAATACTAGCGCTAATAACCACACGCAGTTAAGTGAAAAAGATAACTTTGCCATGTGGCTTATTGCAATCAGGGGCAGATCAGGGGCAAACTGCACTCAGCTGCCAAACTTTGTGGGCGTGTTTGCGCTGGTATATCATTAGCGCAATATCCTTTGTGAATAGGACGTTAAGACAGAGCAAACTGCGGGTGCAAATGAAGTGGAATTCAAGGTGCTTTCAGCGGCCGCAGTTGCAATGCTACTGTATGTAGTCAGGCAGGTTGCATATCACATCAAAAGCATAGATCTATGCATTAATGATATGAAAGAGATAAATGTAAGTCAGACAAATTGAGTTTAAATTCAGATTCTTTATTTTTTTTAAAGCGTAATGCAGTGGGTAGGGAGGCTGGGGTGCGGGGGTGCGGATGGGAGGGGGTGCGGCCGCGGAGGTGGGGTTGCTGCTATTCATCGGAAGGACATCAAAATAACCACCATATCCATCCCAGCAGTTAACTCATTTGAATATCTTGCCTTCAAACTCTCTGGTCCGACTCCCCTGGTCTCTGCCATCATCTACCCCCCGCCCCCCCCCCCAAGCCACACCCCTTCTTCCTGTCTGATTTTTCTGTTTGTTTTTTTACCCAGCTCTGTGCCATTTCACCTTCTGTTCTCCTCCTCTGCAATTTCAATCTCCACATTGATAATACTGTCTGCAAATCTGCTATTGAATTTCTGGATCTTCTACATTGCTTCAACTTGACACAACATGTTAACTCCTTAAGAGGCATTACAGCATCCAAGCTGAACCTGTTTGCTCCCATCTTAGAGAAAGTTGGAAAGAAAGACTCAAAGTGTTTGATGGAATGAATAAGCAACATAATTGAATATATTGGCCTATATTTTCTTTTAATGTTTAGTGTGCTGCTGCACAAACCACTCACTGTTTACCAACCAGGCATATATTAATATACTGTATATTTATGTTTTCCAGTTTTCAGATTTGTGCAATTTGTGATGTTACAGTTGCATTTTTTATAATTTGGCTGTTTGCTGTGTTTAAAATGTCATTAGATCAAGGCAGGCTGTAATGTTAGGTGCTATTATGGTTATGCCATGATGGTTTCACAATCAACAGCTATTTGATTAATATACTGTAAAAGCCCAGTTTGTCAAATATATGTATCTCCTCTTTTTAGATGCACTTCTGAAGTATTTGTCCCCCACCTCTGCAAATCCTAGGCCTACTAATGTAACTGCAGCCACCCCATCCACCTCAGCACCAAGTGATGCAGCCTCAAGTACATCTCCCTCCCACACACAAACTGCCAGTGGAGAAATAAGATTATTTAGAGCAGAGGTAGCCAACGCGGTGCCCGCGGGCACCTGGTCGCCCACAGGGACCACGTGAGTCGCCCGCAAGGCATGTTCTAAAAATAGCACTACTCACCATGGCACTCCATCTAAAAAATTTTATTGCTGTTCTGTTTTAATCAAAAACGCTTGTATTAATGTAGATTTTAAAATGTCAATATGTAATATAAAAAAATTAAACAAAAATGTTTTATGTATGAACTCTGGTCTTGTCTGAAGTCAAAGGTCATCAATATAGTGCGCATGTCACACCATCATCTGAGACAGGAAGCGGGTGCAGCTAGGATGAGGCGCTAGATGTGATTTTTAACCCCCAAAATGAAGAAAACATGGCAGAAAAGCGAAAGAAAACATATCATTTTCACAGTGATTGGGAGGAAGAGTTCTTTTTTACGACAGTGAAAGAAAAATGTGTGTGTCTCATTTGCGGGACGACTGTTGCGACGGCAAAGCGGCACAATGTGGAGAGACACTTCAGTACGTGTCACAAAAGCTTCGATGCTAACTACCCACCTGGCAGCGCTTTACGGAGAGAAAAAGCCCGTGAGTTAAAGGCAGCTTTGGGCAAACAACAGTCTTTTTTCACGAGGCCGGTGATAAAATCACAAAAAGCAACTGAAGCTTCGTTTAGAGCTGCCAATTTTTTGCTGAAGAGCAAGAAAGCCTTTTCGGACGGGGATGTTTTGAAAGATGCAATGATGATAGTTGCAAACACTGTATTCAAAGATGAGAAGAATGGTCCCGATGCCATCTCCACTCTCTCCGATGTCCAGCTGGGGGCAAGTACGATGGTTAGAAGAATGTCAGCTATATCCGAAAACTTGACAGAGCAACTGGACCGGGATCTGGCTAAGTGCAGGTGGTTTAGCATTCAGTGCAACGAGTCCGTGGACAGCACCAGTACAGCTCAGCTGATGATGTTTATCCAAATGGTGTTTGATGATTTCTCCACCAAAGAAGAACTCCTGACACTTCTGCCCCTGAAGACAACAACGAGGGGAATTGACATCTACAACGCGGTGACAAGCTACTTCGTGGAGAAAAAGGTACCATTAGAAAAGCTGGTGTTGGTGACGACAGACGGGGCTCCTGCCATGACGGGCCGGCATACAGGCTTTATTGCGCAATGCAAAGGTGACCCAGACTTTCCAACATTTCTACATTACCACTGTATCATTCACCAGCAGGCGTTATGTGCAAAAGTAACCGGCTTTGATCATGTGATGGCTCCTGTCGTGAAGATCATAAATGGCATCCGCACCAAAGCCAAACAACACAGGACATTTAAGGTGCTATTGGAGGACCTGTCATCTGAATATGGTGACCTGTTACTGCACACAGAAATCCGATGGCTCAGCAGGGAACGGATTTTGCAGCGTTTTTTGTCACTTCTGGGCGAAATCAAAGAGTTCATGCAATCTAAAGGGGAAGACACCTCGCTGCTTGAGGACACTGAGTGGATACTTGACCTTGCATTTTTAACGGACATCACTGGGAAACTGAACCATTTGAACTGTGAGCTGCAAGGCAAAGGTAAGACTGTCGCCGACATGATAAGTGCTGTAAACGCATTTAAAGCTAAGATGAACATTTTCTCTGTGCATTTACAGAGAAAAAAAGTGCTGCACTTTCCCTCCGTACAGTCAGTGTTGAATGACAATGCTTCTGCATCTGCAGCTTTTGACAAAGCTGTAGAAAAGTACTCCCAAGTCATAAACAGACTAGGGCAAGAGTTTGAGAACAGGTTTTGTGACTTTGATCAACTTGAGACATGTGTGTCATTCGTTTCAAATCCTTTCATGCAAGTGGACATGACATGTACTGCTGAGCAACTAAGTTCTATGCTCAACTTGGATGTTGGACAGGTAGAGATGGAAATCCTAACGTTGCAAAATGACCTCCACCTCAAAACCCATCAGTCTGCACCAAACTTTTGGTGCCTTGTGGACACAGAAAGTACAGTGGTGTATGCACAGCAGCTATGAAAGTTGCCTGCCTTTTTGGTTCAACCTATCTCTGTGAATCAGCCTTTTCTAACATGAACTTCATCAAGAACAAACACAGAACACGCCTTACTGATGCACACTTACAAGACTCAATCCGAGTTGCGGTGTCAAATTATACACCAGATTACAGTACACTGGTGAACAGAATGCAATGTCAGGCTTCCCACTAACTGACATTTACAGACAAAGAAAAGGGATACCATATCTATTCATTGAACCACCATGACAACATTAAACTCAAATATTGCACAAAAATGTGAAAAATAATTTGTTCAAGAAGTGTAACAGATGTTATGATTTGTTAAAAATGCTACAGATTTGGTGAGTAGTACGAATAGGATTCATTTAAAAATGTGAAAGAGTTGATTTTTTGTTTTTGAGTTGACCTTACATAACTGATGATTTGTACAAACATGAGACAGAGTTCATGATTTGTTAAAAAATGTTACAAAGTTAGTGGTTAAACGAGACATGATTTGAAGATATGACTTGTTAACTTTTTACGACTTGTTGGTTAATTATTTCCTAAAAATGTTAAAAGTGATAATTTCTACAAAAATATAGCAGGTGTGATTTTGAACAAAATGCTACAAATGTGCTTATTCATACAAAACTGTCAAGAAAGATATTTACAAAATATCAGAGATGTGATACCCCTGACCTGCAAATGTTGGAACAGATTGTCAGAAATAAATGTTGCAAGTTGAAATATATCTGTGTTTCCTACCATCATTGTTGTGGAAATCATTGTTAATAATAATTGTGAGGAATAATTAACATTGACATGTGATCAGACAGTCTCTTCACATATTATTATTATTATTATTATTGTTAAAAGGTTATCTGTGCAACTTTGTTATTCAGGAAGTTTGTATCAAACAAGTAGCCCTTCGTACTACTCAGTACCCTTGAAGTAGTAGTCCCAAAAAGGTTGGTGACCTCTGATTTAGAGAATGTAGACTGTTAAGAGATTAACAAGTTTTTATTTATTTATTGTGAACTGTAAGTTAATATAACTTAAGTAATGTTCATGTTTATTGCAATGCAACATTTGTTTAATAATTAATAAAATCCAGACATTTTTTCAGGATGTTTTTGAAATGTTTCTTCAGTAGTTTTTGAAAACCAAGGTTTGAACCGAACCATGAGTCGGGGGGGTGCCAGCAAATGTCTTGCCTAGGGTGCCAAATTGGTCAGGCACGACCCTGCCTTCGCCCTTGAGTTTTTCCATATTCCATCCCACATCCAAGGCTTGATTGGAGACTATTTCAGGAACTTCGATGTCTGCTACACAACCCAGGAATTCTCCACCAGTTGGCACCGGCTGGAGAAAGGGATAGCCATGGGCTGTTCCATCTCCCCTATCCTTTTCACAGCAGCGTTCAAAGTCATCCTGAGAGGCAGCAGGCAGGTAGCTCGTGGAGTCAAAGCACAGTCAGGGCAGCGACTCCCAGCCCTGCGCAGCTATATGGATTACATCACCATGCTTCTCCAGACAGCTGCATGCACTTCCAGGCTCCTGAAAAGGCTTGAGGAACTGCTTACCTGGGCCCGGTTAAAAATCAAATCAGCTGAGTCCCACAGTCTCTCAATCCGGAAGGGGGTCAGGAACGATAACGTCTCCTTCCTGGTAAATGGCAAGAAGATTCCTCTAGTGGCAGAACATCCAGTCCAAAGCCTTGGCAGGCTCTACACGGCTGATCTATCCGACAGGCACATGGTTGCCATGGTGACATCCCAGCTGGTGGACGGCCTGAGGAAGATCAACCAGAGCGACCTTCCAGGGAAATTCAAGGTCTGGTGTTACCAGCACACCCTCTACCAACGGGTGATGTGGCCATAAAAGCTGAGTGACATCACAGCTTCAGCGGCAATGCAGATGGATGCCAAAGCAAACAACTTAATCCGCAAATGGCTCGGCCTTCCACAGTGCCTGTCCAATGTGGCACTGTTCGGCAAAAGCATGCTCACGCTACCACTGAAATCCATCACCCTGGGCTACAAACAGGAGAAGGTGAGTCTCGTGTTCCAACTCAGAGACTCACCTGATCCAACCGTTAGAAACGCCAGGGCTCAGGTTCGAACAGGACCTAAGTGGGACGCAGTGCAAACAGTGGATCAAGCCATTAGCTGGTTGAACCTTCTTGCAACCAGGCAGGACTGGTCTTGGCTGGGGTTCCGCGGCCAAGATGTGGTCCAAAGCCAATGTGAAGGAGAGACAGAACCTGGTAATCTCTGAGGTGGTGAGGATGGAGGAGGAGTCCTACGAGATCAAGGCAGTTGACCAGCGTCAGCAAGGGACGTGGACAACCTGGGAGGCAGTGATAAAGCGATCTGTCACCTGGGCTGACATGTGGAGGATACCACAAGCATGCCTCAGCTTTATGATCAGGGCAACTTATTACACCCTTCCAAGCCCCCAGAACATCAATCTCTGGTAGGGTACTGAGGAGAGCTGCCAGCTGTGTGGCTCCCAGAACCCAAGTCTGCAGTACATCCTCTCCAGCTGCAAGTCAGTGTTAACGGAGGGCCAGTATAGATGGTGCCCCAACCAGGTCCTGCCAAAGATCGCTGAGATCCTGGAAGCACGCAGGCTTGAGGTGAATAAGGACAGCACAGTACCTTCACAGAGACGCATCCATTTTGTTAGACGGGGAGACCAGGGCCTGTCCAACACGGCTAGGGCTTGGTCCCTCATGACTCCTGGAGTGGAGTGGAACCTAATGGCTGACCTCAACCAGCTGCTTAGGTTCCCTCAGGAGATCACCTCAACCCCCTTGCGACCTGACATCGTCATCTGGTCTTCCCTCACCAAGATGGTCTTCATGATCGAGTTGACCATCCTGTGGGAGGATCCCGTGCAAGTATGCAGAACTGGCAGCTGCACGCTCACAAGCTGGGTGGAGGGCATTCACATTCCCAGTGGAGGTTGGGAGTAGAGGCTACACTGGAGCAAGTCCTTGGACATTAGAGGTGCCAAGCTGAAGAGGGCCATCAGGGACATTGCTGAGGAGGCAGAGCAGGGGAGCTTCTGGCTCTGGCTTTGCAGGAAGGACAAATTGTAGGGGAAACAGGGATCTTAGGGCCAGCTGCAGGGAGCAGTAGGGAGACATCCCTGTTGCTGCTCCACCACCCAGAGATGTTCCGGGATTAATGGAGCGAAACATCAGTGAAGGGTGGCTCCTGGCTGATGACCCTGCAGCTGGCGCAAAGGCACCATCGGAGGTGCGTCAGGCAATGATGCCAAGCAGGCAGGTCCACCTACCTGTGCTACATATATTACATATTACTGGACCTCACAAAAGCCACTACAGATATGAGTAACTCTACATCAGTTCATGACCCAATCCCTTCCTCACTTTTTAAGTCCTGTCTCCCTTCTATCTCCCCACTCATCTCCAGAATTATCAATGATTCCCTCAGCTCCAGCTCAGTCCCAGATCCTCTGAAACTCGCTGCTGTCACCCGCATCCTCAAAAAACCTGGACTCAATCCCGACATCATGACCAACTTCTGGCCCATCTCCAACCTCCCCTTCCTGTCAAAAATCCTGGAGCGCGTTGTTGCCACTCATCTCAAAACCCACCTCACCTCCAATGACCTATTTGAGACGTGTCAATCCGGATTCCGGTCACAACACAGCACTGAAACAGCTCTTCTCAAAGTCACCAACGACCTCCTCCTCTCCGCGACTCTGGACACCTCAACATCCTCATCATGCTCGACCTCACTGCTGCGTTTGACACGAGACATGATCCTAATCGGCCCCAGTTCCCTTACTAAAACCATCCATAATTTTAGCCTTAATGTTACAAATTCTACACTTTTTCCATCTCCACATCTACGCAACCTCGGAGTCACTTTCAACAGCAACCTTTCATTTGAACCGCGTGTTAATCATATCACCAAAACCACTTTCTTCCATCTAAAAAACATAGCTCGGCTCCGCCCCTCACTCACCTTCTCCACTGCAGAAAGTCTGATTCACACATTCATCACATCCAGACTCGACTACTTCAATAGCATTTTGTATGGTTCATCTTCTAAAGTCTTCAATAAACTACAGTACATCCAGAACTATGCTGCCCGTCTCCTCACCCAGTCCCGCTCCCGTGACAATATCAGGCCCGTCCTCCGGAACCTCCACTGGCTCCCAATTCCTCAACACATTCAGTTCAAAGTCCTTCTCCTCACCTTCAAAGCCCTCCATAACCAGGCCCCATCTTACCTCACTGACCTGTTGCACCGTCACACCCCCTCCCGCAGTCTCTGCTCCTCTAATGCAAATCTCCTCTCTCTACCACACAGGACCAAACACAAAACCTGGTGGGACAAAGTCTTCTCCACTGCTGCCCCCTCCCTCTGGAACTCTCTCCCCCAACACATCCACAACTGTACAGACTTAAACTCCTTCAAATCTTTGGTCAAAACCCACCAGTTCAGGCTTGCATTCAATCCCGATTCCTTCTCTTAATTGTGTTTTACTGCTCTTACGTTGTTTTTATCTTGGTTTTTTTGTTTTTGTAAAGTGTCTTTGAGTGTTTTCAAAAGTGCTATACAAATAAAATGTATTATCATTATTATTATCATTATTATCATTATTATTATTATTATTATTATTATTATCTAGGTCCTGTATAGTTTTGCTTGCCGGTCTGTTTAAGAAATGTGTTTGTCTGCCTGCCTCGAAGATTCATACCTGTTATTCTTTAAACAGAGACACCAGTCAGCCAGCTACCTTTCCATGTTTATCAAGCTGCCTGCCTTCACTCATGGAAAAGTGAAAGCGGGCGCATAAATGGCAGAAATGTACGTTCTGCAGGTGCAGAACATACATGCTGGTTGGAGTCAGCTGTAGTCTTTGTGGTGTGCTCAAGTGCAACTATGTGGCTAAGACACAGGATGCAACAGTTGGCTTTTGGCACCAGTAGTTCTTTGATGTCAACTTGATGTGTGTGTGTGTGTGTGTGTGTGTGTGTGTGCCTCCTTATTAAACCTTGTTTACAAACATCTTGAAGAAAACAAAAACCAAGCCATGCCAAGCTGCTATTTGCAGACTTTTCATCAGCTTTTAATATCATCCAGCCTCACATTTTAATTGACAAACTTATCACAAATTTTAGTTTAGATTTTAACATCGTGGGCTGGATTTTTGACTTTTTAACATGTAGAACTCAGAGGGTGAGAGTGAATGGATGCATGTCGGCGGAACTAACATCATCCACTGGATCTCCCCAGGGTTGCGTCTTCTCCCCCTCCTCTAAATTTTATATACCAATGAATGCCGCAGTCGGCATGAAAACAGATTCATTTTTAAATTTGCTGATGACTCTGTTATAGTCAGTCTCCTTCATGACAACGATAATAGTCATGGTCCTGTAGTTGAATTTGTAGACTGGTGTGACAATGCTTTCCTTCAACTAAATGTAAAGAAAACTAAGGACATGTGCATTGATTTTAGAAATAAGCCATCAAATATCAGCCAATCAACCATCATCAAGGGACAGACAGTAGAAGTTGTGGATTATTATAAATTAGGCTGACCAAACGTCCTCTTTTGCCCGGACATGTCCACTTTTAACGGGGGGTGTTTATAAATTGATGATAATGTCCGGTTTTCCTTGTCTGTGTGTGTCTGTGTGTGTGTGTGTGTGTGCTGCACGGGCCGCATATTTCTGTCCAAACCCGACAGTCATTCTGTTTTGTTATGTCCGAAACCGAACTGAGCCCGACATTAAAGCACTGAGTTTGTGTCACACAGTGGTTACAGGCTATTTAACAGGCCGGGCGTGCTCAGCGGAGAGGGATACCTCCGTGTTTGAGACGGCAGCGGGCGGCGGGAGGCCCGAGGCTTCCGGCAAGGGGAGAGGGAGAAATATAACAAAATAAGATAAAATAGGAAAAACCAGTCTCCCTCTTTTATTTTATTTTCAGCATTTAATCAAGGCGGAGGCGGGCGGCGGGAGGTCCGAGGCTTCCAGCGACGGGAGAGGTAGAAACAAACAGCCAATGTGTGTGTGTTGTGTTCAGGTGTTGTCACATAAATAACAGTGCCCAAGCAATAAACAGGACAGACAATAGGATTTTATTTTATTATTTTTACACTACATTTTCACTGAAAGCTGACCGAATCTGACCCGAGCCTGAATATAATTTATACATTTTTGACTGAACCCAGCCCGACCTGTCGGGTACCGCCGGGCTCAGATTGGGTAGCCACACTCTAGTGTGTGTATGTGTCCCCTATTGGGGCCTATCTGAATTTCTGTCTTTGAGAGATATTATTTTGTAATAAAACTGAATTTTCTATCCATACATATAAACTTTAAATATATTAAAAATATAAGGCATCTTTGAGTAAACTGCGAGTATCATTTAAGTATCTTGTGGCCGGGCCGAGTGTCCTCTTTTTTGGAAATCAAATGTGGTCACCCTATATAAATATCTCGGGACTACTGTGGATAATAAGCTCAATTTTACTTACCACGCTGACGCTCTCTGCAAAAAAGGCCAGCAACATCTGAGAAAACTGTCCAAGTTCCAGGTTGACAAGTCCCTTATGATCTTCCTCTACAAATCATATATTGAATCTGTCCTGATTTTCTCTCTTCTCTGCTGGTTTGGTAACCTCAATACCAGGACCGAAAATTCACTCAGCAGAGTTGTTAAAATGAGCAGCAGGATACTGGAAGTACAGCAGTGTACATTATCTGACCTGTATCATAGGCAGATATTTAGGAAGGCTAATGTCATTCTTTCTGACAGCTCCCACCCTTTACATGCTGAGTTCCAGTATTTGCCCTCTGGGTCTCGGCTCAGATTTCCCCCTGTTAAGAGTAACAGACATAAGTACTCCTTTATCCCTACAGCCATTTCCATTTTGAATGCGGCTCAGGGGAGGAGTCGTACTTGACTTATATATTCTGTGGCTCATTTGTTGCAGACTATGATTATGCTTTTTTATGTGATGCTGCTGTTGTTTTGGTTGTTGTTGATGATGACGATGATACTGTTACTTGCACAAAGAGAACAGGTGAACCAGTGCACCACCTAGCTGTCGTAATTACTAGTAAAATAAGCAGTAATATTATTTTTCAACACATTCTCATCCCATGTCATCATATATCGCCACTTTTTCAGTTGACTTTCACGTCTAAATATGACATACCAGGTATCCTCCTGCATCTGTTGTTGGTGTTCAGGGACGGTGTGTCAATTTGTCAATTTACATTATATCTTTTCAAAACACACTTAACTATGTGGTTAGGTGGTTGGTTAGTAAAAAAACATCATGGTTTGGCTCAACATTCACACTGGAAGCGATAAGCGGGCCCCCAGGTGACAGTCTAGTGTTTGTTGAACCATCCAACACCCCTGTGCCCTCCCTATAGGGGCTTTCCAACATAGTTGCAGGCGGCGATCATACCTCCATGTAAGGTGCTTTTTTGCGTCAGCGTCTGACATGACATCACTGACAAATATATTTGACAAGTTGGGAATGAGAGCAGGCTGCATTTTTAATGAGTAAGTTCTTGATTGTGACGATGATGGGTGATGAACTCTTGCTTTTCCAACATAGAGAATTAAATATGGCTTTTGTTTTGTTATTTTAGTACCATATGTGTCAGTGATAGAGAGCATGATGTTCCCAGTAGAGTCTGTCCATGGACCATTATCATCAGACACCGAGGTAAAATACATTTATTTCAACTGATAAAGAAAATATGAGGTCAGTAAGTAGACAAAACATGCAAAGTTTTAAAGTTCTTCTTCATCTTGAGAGGTAGGTTGATACTCTGGACAGGTCACCAGTCTATCACAAGACAAAATCACATGTACACATATAGTCATACTTATTAGCAAGATTCCACTCTTATTTAGTTTCTTTTTTTTCCCCCCTTAAAAAACATCACATGAGTTGTTGAGCAACTGAATTGGGAATGCCAGATCAGATGTGCATAAACGCAGCATTTTGGTTTTGGATTTTAAAAGATATTGTAATATATGAGTATATCATAGACATATGATACATTTGTTGATGTTTCAGGTGGTGTAAAGCAACTGCTCATATATTGAAAAACACTCATATGAAGGAGTTGAGCATCTGGTTTTGGGCAAATTGTTTCACAGTTATATTTGACAGAGAGACTCTTCACTCTGAGGGAGCACTCAGTGAATCCAAGCAGCAATGACAACTCTACTTAGAGACTAAAACATACATGACCATAATATCTAAATCTCTGGACGTACCTGAGGAGGGGTTGAAACCAACAAACCCTGGACAAACCACACATAAAGACTTTTGACCATCCGGAGCATAAACCTTACGACTGAGTAAATACACCAGTCAGTAAATGGCATCCTTTGACAGGTGCAGGCATGCAAATACAGCTAAATATAGATATAGTGGAAACAAAAATATTTGCTTAGTAAATAAAGGAGGTAATGGGCACACTGAGAGCCCAAACCTTAGTCACGCAATCCAGGAGGCTGAATGGAACCCACTGTGTGACATCAAACCACAGGTTTAGATTCAGGTGAAGTCTATGATTAGCAACATGTAAATATGTTTGATATATATATATATATTTAAATATATATATATACATATATTAAAAGGAAAACCTTAGTGTTGCCCCATATTAAGTGTCGAGTTCTTTTGGTTTTCAGCCTCAATGCCTGCCTAAACTCGACTCGGCATAGAGGACAACAGAGGACGCTGAACAGCATCAGAATTTTGTGGCGTGAGGTTTTGGTCCTGATGGACCACAGCCTCCTGCCAGAGCTGAGAGTCTCAAAGAGTTTGTGTCCAGGGTGGGAGGGATCAGCCACAATCTTTCCTGCACACCTCAGAGTCCTGGAGGCCTACAGGTCCTGTAGGGAGGGCAGATTGCAGCCCATCACCTTCTCAGTGGAGCGAATGATACGCTGCAGTCTGCTTTTGACCTTGGCAGTGGCAGCAGCGTACCAGATGGTGATGGAGGAAGTGAGGATGGACTCAATGATGGCAGTGTAGAAGTGTACCATCATTGCCTTTGGCAGGTTGAACTTCTTCAGCTGCCGCAGGAAGTACATCCTCTGATGTGCTTTCTTTGTAAGGGAGCTGATGTTCAGCTCCCACTTGAGGTCCTGGGTGATGGTGGTCCCCAGGAAGCGGAATGATTCCACAGTGTCGACTGGGGAATCATACTGGGTGATGGGGGTGGGTGGGGCTGGGTTCTTCCTGAAGTCTACAACCATCTCCACTGTCTTAAGAGCGTTGAGCTCCAGGTTGTTCAGCGTGCACCAGGTCACCAGCTGGTCAATCTCCCACCTGTGGGCGGACTCATCCCCATCAGAAATTAGTCCAGTGAGGGTGGTGTTGTCTGCAAACTTCAGGAGCTTGACGGACTGATGACTGGAGGTGCAGCTGTTGGTGTACAGGCAGAAGAGCAGAGGAGAAAGAACACAGCCTTGGGGGGATTCAGTGTTGATAGTGTGTAAACTGCAGTGTGTTGAGCTGTCAGGGCCACAGTACAAAAGTACTTCGGCTACATCTGGTCCACAGACTGTGAGTGTTCAGGACTAACAAAGAACAGATCTGTGACTGATACAGAGACTAGAGGGATGCAGAGCAAAGACTACAGACAGGTTTCATTTTTACTCTCAACTTGTTTTGATCATGTTTGATTGTCTATCCGCTCCTGCTTCTTGCCCAGTTGGGTCTATTATAAGGGATGCTGTTGCTTCCGCAGCCCAGCTGCCAGAAGAAAATGCTGGCATTATAAGTTTCTGTAAACCACAGATACATTACACTCGTATATTTCATATGTATCCCCAGCTCGTTGTCATTCCGAAGTAGTCAAATACATTGAAAGGCGGTGTCAATTTGTAACGCGGCCAGACAGAACCTTTCACATTGTTGCGATACACTGCCTGTCGGCCAGACAACACCTGACAGGTGGTGTCAGTTCATAATGCGTCTGGATGGTACCTTTCGCAGTGGTATGATAGGCCACAGGATGCCGTCAGTTTGAAACACTGCCTTTAACAACGCAATTTAAGAGGCTGGAAATTCACTATAGGGTGCATGGGAGGGGTGGTGGATGGTTCCAACAAACACCAGACTTTCACCTGGTAGGCTGGGGCTCACTTCCTGTCAGAACATAGAGCCAAAACATGATGTTTTTTTCTAAAGCCAATCATGTGCTTTTGTTGACGTCCTGGCATTGGTTGCAGCATCCCAGAATGTCAACAGCAGATGCAGGAGGATGCATAAACATAATATGACGACTTAAAAGTCCACTGACAAAGTGGCGATATGTGATGACTTGGGATGAGAACATATTGTGGGACACTGGGTACCCTTTAATGAATCTATGTTGTGACACATAAGCCCTTTTTAGACAGAAATTGTGCAAATTTGCAGGAAAGCCCAATCAGTCTTCTTTCAGCATTGGCAGTATAAAAACAAAATCGGGGAGTGTTGCAAAATGCTGCCTGGCTACTTTTGTTCATACAGAATGTGCCTTTTCGGGGCAATGGGGGGCGCGAGCAAGTAACAAAACGCACAAACAGTGACTATGTATATGTAAAATACCCCATAAAATACAATGTAAATTAGTTAGCATCTTCAAAGTTAAAATAAGTTATACTAGCTTATAAAGTTCCGGGTAGTCCAATTCCCCTGCGGCAAACATTTCAACATCATGACTGTCATATTTAAAAATGAAAATGAAAGTCATTATCGTTGGTGGTTAGTTATCTGCTCTGCAGCAATAACAATTATGGTTTCATTTTGAAATTCCTTCCCTGGTATTTTCACAACAGTTGACACCTCATTCCCAAATCACATAGCTCTGTCATGACAGGCTTATGACCTGAATGACTCATAAAGTCAATGTTTAGGGAACAACTGGGACTCCCTGTGAGTTGTTGTACTGATAAAGCCTTTTGCACAACCTTTCACAACATCAAGATCAACAACAAGTCCAACTGCCTCGACCTGGTTTGTCAGGTTCACTCAAGTTCATTTCCCTGTTAAAGTCATAGTGGAAGTTAAAGTGTCTTTAGCTTCTGTACTGTGACGTATTTCCCACTGAAACACAATATTTGATTGGCATACAGCTACAAGAGGAATTTAAATCAAATCTTTTACATTTGATTTTGTAACCAATCTCAGCACTAGCTCACTATGGTAGACACTGGGTAGTACAGAGACCTGTATCCCTATATCTTGACACTAAAGTTATCACACGGACTAGTTTATCAGGCTCTGGATGTGTTGCAGGGGGGAGTAGTATTCAGTAATAAGCATTACGTAGCAAAAGTAGGGACAACATGTCAACAGGTAAGTTTGAAAAGATTTGTTACTGTATTGATTTTGTTCTGTGTAAACAGGAAAAATAAACATTTATCACAATAAACAATAAGTTCTTTCCCCTTTTTGAACAGAATGACACACTGATACCCTACCGGCCATTCTGGATGTCACTAACTCGGCTTCTTCTCCGGAGCCTTTGTGCTCCACTGTCTCTCAGGTTAACTCATATCGCAGCGGTGCCTGGACAGCGTGACGTGTGTGGTTGTGCTGCTGCCGTGGTCCTGCCAGATGCCTCCTGCTGCTGCTGCCATCATTAGTCATTAGTCATACTTCTACTGCCAGATATTAATATACTGCCAGATATTAATATATACTTTCCACATATTGTACCACAGTAGCCAAAACTATAAGTATAATATTATTACTTTCAACAATGTTGTTATAAGCTACTGTCATTACCTGCATCTCTCTCTCTCTCTCTCTCTCTCTCTCTCTCTCTCTGTCTCACTGTGTTATGCGGATTACTGTTAATTTATTATGCTGATCTGTTCTGTACAACATCTATTGCACGTCTGTCCGTCCTCCTCAGTTGCTCTTCCTGAGGTTTCTACCATTTTTTTTTCCTGTTAAAGGGTTTTTTTGGGGAGTTTTTCCTTATCCGCTGTGAGGGTCCAAAGGACAGAGGGATGTCGTATGCTGTAAAGCCCTGTGAGACAAATTGTGATTTGTGATATTGGGCTTTATAAATAAAATTGATTGATTGATTGATTGATTGATTGATTGATTGATTGATTGATTGATAAACCTCTTATAGGAAAGTGCTACTTTACAATTGACCTCAGTGAACAGTTCAATCAGTAACAAATTTAACAAAATAAGATTTCAGTATGCCCCTTTAAATCATGAACCGTTTTATTTCTAAGTTACCCAAACAGTCCAGTGAAAGCAATGAAAACACACAGTCTTTGGATAGCAATCCTTCAGTGTTATAGCAAAAAGCAGTCCTACCAGTATTGATCATGAAAACAACAGTTAGATGTCACTGTCATAGATGGATCAGCCCTTCTTTGGACCATCCACTGGCCAGCTGATGGAACCATAGCTGATATCATCACAAATGTCAAGACACCACTGACCTCATACCTGTCATACAGTGATGTCATCATCTCCTTCTATCAACAAAGCTTCCAGCCCAGAAGGTCATGTTGTCATCTGTTGAAAACATGAAACAGCTGAACCGACTGATATATATACTTTATTAATCATTTTATTAATTAATTATTAATTGTTTTTTCACCCTGTTGTCAATTACACACAGGTCCGAACACACACATGCACAAGTAGGACCTATACATGCACTAACTGGAGAGATGTCAAACTGGGGCTACCCATGACAGGTGCTCCGAGCGGTTGGGGGGTACGGTGCCTTGCTCAAAGGCACCTCGGCATTGAGATCAAGATGGAAGACAGAAGGAGCCGATATGATCTAGAAAACCATCAGGAAGAAGCTGACGCCATCATTGTCCAACAGGTCCTGGTGTGTGCTAAAGAAGCCCATCAAATCTCTGTGGTTCGGGATGACACAGATGTGTTCGTCCTACTCCTTCACCATTACCAACAGGCAGGACTGGATTTGCCACTCACCATGGAATCCCTGAGCCAGGAATGGGCAATAGTGGACATTAAGTCAACACTAGCCAAGCATTCACAAATTGCCAAGAACCTTTTACCAGCTCATGCCATACCAAGATGTGACAATGTAGCGTCTTACAATGGGTTGGGAAAAGACACTGTCATCAAAGTCCTGAAAGCTGGGTATGAACTGTCAGCTATTGACAACCTGCCCCAGACTAAATTTTGGAAATGATAAAGTGTGGCTGCAAGAGTGAAAACCTGTGTAACTCTAAAAAGTGCAACTGTAAAGTACATGCTTTGCCATGCAAAATGTTTTGTCAATGTTTTGGTGTAGGATGCTCAAGATAGGCCTAAAAGAGTTAATTCATAGGAAAGTAGATGTTGTGCCTCCACGCCAACCACGCCCATGGCAACGCCATCCCCCGCCACCCAGGAAATCCTCTCTCCACCCCCAAGCCCAGGAAAACTCCCTCACCCCTGCCTTGGACTCATTTAGGTAGAAATGCAGCACAAACACCTACCTCCCCATTTACATACATACCACACTTATCTTCTTACACTATAGACACTTGCATTCTCTCACACATGTAGCATAGCACACACTCCATTCACACTTGCCAAGGCACCCATAGGTTAGATAGGATTTAGATTGGTTTATTTTATAGCTAATTTCCTGTAAACTTGGTTCTCATCTTGGTTTGTGCTTCTGGGGTCTCAGTCATATTTTGGCTAATCTGTATCATTGGGCCACAATAGGAGATATGCTGTACATGACCACTTCCATAAATATGAAAAATTAAACATTAAAAAGTGGATTTGATACATTTGACTTGATTGTTGTGCATAAAATCTCATAAATCAAATTTTATGGGATTTTGCTGTTTCGGGCATGAAGGGGTTAATAAGAATAGATGGATAATAATCTAAAAATGCCCTAATCTGAAATCAAGTATACTGTACATATCCACTATCATGTATAACACTGTAGAAAGCATATTTGATGCATCTAGATCAAGTATTTTGCATTAAATACCATAAAGCTCTATTTTGGTCGGGTTTTTAGTGTTTCGGGCATTAAGGGGTTAATATCTAAAAATGCCCAAGGGATATCACTGGGCACCCTCTTGAATTCTTAAAAGGTGACCCCAAACTACAAGAATCAGCTGAGAAAAAAACTTTTAAAAATACTGAAAAATCATTTTCTCCAGCATAATCCAATGAGTAAATCCTTTTACAGTAATTCTGTTGTGTGTCTAGTTTCTATCCTTCTTTTATCAAATGTATTATTTATTTATTTTTATTACACACATTGTTTTACTTGATCTCAGCCTGTGTTCAATGTTGTATTGCTGTTTTTATCTTGAGGGTGTCTACTATTTTATTTGTCTCATAAAGCACTTTGTTACTGTGTTTTGAAAAGTGCTATACAAATAAAGTGTAGTATTATTATTAGTTTTATTATTCATTCCTGTGGAAGTTGCTCATTGGCACATAAAGCTAAAAATGTTTAACAGACGTGTATAAAATTACGTAGACTAGTCCATACCCGGGGATGTGTTATGTATAGAGGAATAAGAAATCAAAAACAGTATATTAGAGGAGATGCAAAATCAGAGCACTGTAATGCACTGTGTAATAAATATTAATGTAAGACAAACAATGCACACTGTATTTAGAAACATGCTTTATGGCAAAATACGTGGAGCATAGTTTTGGCACACGCGTGCGCGGGGCTCTGCGCGGACACACAGGTACACACATACACACGCAACATGGAGGAAGAATGAAAGAAACAGTGCAAAGTGCACAGCGCAATGTTTAGTTTGTAATGTTCCCTATTAGTTTAGTGCTCAGCTAACTTGAGTAGGGATAAAGTTATTCAAAAATGTGACTCTTTCAGACTTTCCAAATGTTACTGGACCAAATGGATCAAATCCTGATAGTGAAACGAATCGTTTCATTTCCCCAGATTTACAGACATCTCTTTCGCCATGTAAGTGACTGAGAAAAAATGTTTTTGGTCCACAGGGCATTATGTGATGCCACTAGGAAAATTGACTCTAAAGCTTTCCAATTCCAGACAACTTGTTCCCTCTCTTGCATCTTGCACATGTTTATTTTGCTTTTGCTTTTTTCTTCCTCCGCGCCGGGGATAGCTGTAGCTGGAGGCATTATATTTTCAGGTTGTCCGTGTGTTCCATTTTCGCAAACATGATATTTCAAGAATTGAGAGTGAAGAAATTTCTTGAAATTTGGCCCAAACATTCACTTGGACTCAACAATGAACTGATTAGATTTTGGTGGTCACAGGTCAAAGGTCATGGTCAATATGACCTTGCATCTGACTCATTCTTGTGAACGCAATATATCAACAACACAATTTATTCAAATTTGGCACAAACGTTCACTTGGTTTGCAGAATAAACAGATTAGAATTTTGAGGTTGAAGGTCAAAGGTCAAGGTCAGTGTGTCCTCACAAAACATGTTTTTGGCCATAACTCAAGAATTCATACACTAATTATAACAAAACTTCACACAAATGTCTAATAGGATAAATTAATGACGTGATGACATTTTATATCCAAAAGGTCAAAGGTCAACTTCACTGTGACATCATAATCTTCTGCATAAAACACTTTTCTGGTCATTATTCAATGTCACATTTCAGGAATAGATGTAGACCGTTGGTCAGACACTGACCTGGTGACAGCCATTTTGGGTGCCCACCTTGAAACTGTGCTGATTGTATAGATATTATCTGCTGCCAGGGGAAAGCTGAGGCATACAACCCTGGGGTGGTCATTTTAGTTTATGTATTGTGGTATATCTCTGTCTAAAGCCCTGTTTGTATGGTACAGGTATTATCTGGGGACCTCTGGTAATTTGTAATAATTGCAGAGGTTGTCTGTGACCTTAATCCCAAATCTACCATGTCCATAATTCCACTGCAAATTGCCATGTTTTGCTATACAGAGCTTGTGTGTTAATATAAGTCCCCTGCAAATCAGCATTTATGTAATTCAGGTCATATTTAGGTTTTTAGTTTTCTCTGTACCTCATTTCTGCTTCTGAAAATTATGCAGGCTGTGTTGGTGATTGTAAAACAAAGTTTTGACAGCATTTTGGGTGTAGGAGGCTCATCTTGCTGCACAGCATAGAGCCCGTATGCAGAAAGAGCGAGCTCAAATCCATCAGAAGAGCAACATCTCTTAAGATGATTAGATGAATGACATGTGACAATGTTTGGCAGAAGTGGTTCTGTTTGGTTAATACACACAGAAGAGAAGAAAAGGATGTTAACATTGAAGATGCTGTGTAGTGTTTCTGTGTTGTGTAGAGTAGATGTGCATCATATCTGGGTGATAATGTCAATGAATTTGAGTAAAATACAGACTTTGCTTATCTCATACGAATGTGCCACATGAAACACAGACATGGGGAGTTCATTTCTCCTTGTTATACTGGTCCTGTGTGAATATAGCTTAAAACTATTATCATCTGCTTAGGCCTGTATCCTCACAGCTGACTCATGATGAACATGCAAATGTGAAGTAAATGCCAGTAGTGCATTTAGATATGTTTTAATAATCCGATATTGTTCTGTTGAAGAGCCTGTGCTTTGTTAACATACAGTATTCATCCTGTTTGCAGCAGCTGGTGAGGCCTTATCTCCATGATTAGCATACAGAGCATACAGTCAAATGGAAAGTTTCCTTTCCACTGAAACTGAAGTGCTCAGTTTCTTTTATCAGGAAGAGAAAGTGCCATATGTCATAAGCATTGGACAAAAATAATGATATTGTTGAATATACACAACATATACTGAAATTAACAGGCCTGTTTTGTTTGCGCAACTCTTTCTAGCAAATTTCACTTATACTTTACATCATTATAGTAATAAAAGGGAGGTCAGTGTGTAGTTTTATAGTGGAAGTACATATCATATACATATCCTGGCATTTATAGGGGGGGCTGATTTGTCTTCCTTTTTAAATTCTCCAGGGCTATTATCACTAAACAAGCATTATATCATTTCACTGTATCTGTGTCAGCCCAGTGAGGTATTTTTATTATAACACACTGCTGCAATTTTTTATGCCCATGCCAGCGACAGACAGATTATGCTAAATATAGTTGCATTTGCCTACATTTCTTTGCTGGTTAGCGGCAGTGGTGAGATACGCTGCATCAAACATTAACCCTGGAGTCATTAATGTCAGGGTGATGAGTGCCTCTTCTTTGAAAGAGCTCCTTCTCATTTTTCTGTTTGCCCTTGTCTGGCTTTAATGTTTACAGATGCTCGTGAATTGGGCATGAGGATGTTTTAAAAGTTATTATCTAGTCAAATTATTTGAATTCACAGGATCAGTGGTGGATGAAGTACCTGAAAGCCACACTTCAGTTAAAGTGCAGATTTCTTATCAGAAAATGCCTTTGGTAGAAGTTAAAGTCAAGAATATGACTTGAGTAAAAGTCTTAAAGTATCTGTTATTTACTGTACTTAAGTACCAAAGTAATTTATGATATTAAATATATTTAAGACATAAAACATATTTAAGATAAAACAAACTCAGGTCTGTTTGCATGGTGAAAAGTGTGTATTGAACCCTAATGTGAAGCAAAAAATCAAGCTGAGACTATTCAAAAAAGGGGGGTCCCAGTCTGCTTCCTAATGGACTTTGGTGCAGTTTGTTTGTGGTGTGAAAAAAAAACCACACCATCCACATAATTTTATGATAGCAGATACGTGATTTTAGCAACAGCTAAACCAATACTAAATCTGCTGCTGATGAAGTCTGTCTAATAATTGATCCCGATAAAGGCCACGTATATCAGGTATATAACCTATTTATGCCAATGCATACGTGTAACCATGGCAACACATATGCACATTAATTAGGGAATTTTCCCTGATTATAAAGCTGTTAAAACAACCACCATTGTATCTGACTCTGTGTACTTTGTGTGTTCATTAAGTCCATTAAAAAGTGTGACAGTGATCACGAGGCCCCGAATCATTACTGTACAAGGGGCCTACTTTTCATCCTGTCTCTATGTTAGCTATTATTCATAACATGCCATTGAGTCACATCCTGATAATAGCCTCCTAATAATGCTTACAGTCAGTTATTTATGTGAGCTCTTTGTGAAACCAAAGAAGAGAAATATAAACATTTTAGAAGCATTAAAGTGCTGCTGCAGAAACTTCAGTCATTAGAGTTTAATTTCCCCACATGGGCTCTGATGATGCAGGATGACAAATGCCAAAATGTTCCAATCAACAAGTGACCTATCAATCAGTAAAACGCTATGTTTAGTCCTTTTGGTTTGTTTGCAAAAAGTCAGTGTGAACAGGAACTGAATCAAAACTAAAACAACATCTAATTTTTTTCCCTCTGGTGCGACTAAATGAACCCAACTGCAGATGTGAAAGCACGCTAAGATGCTTAAGGGAAATAGTGGATTAGTAGATTAAAAGTATCCACTTTATTTGGGAAATGTAGTGGAGTAAAAGTTAAAGTCGACAGGAAAATAAAAACACAAGTAAAGAAAAATGAAGTATTATTGCTTTATTACATTACACCACTGGGCAGGCCAATAATAAGCAAAAGGCCAAAACTGGGTTAATTTTATTTCTCTATTTGCAGCGTTTCTTCTAAATGCTGTGCATCATGTGTTTTCAAATTTGGTGAAGATGTTTGTATTTTGTCTATTTGCATGTGTTTACTTAAATTGCAGTGCATTGAGCTGTCAGGACCACAGTACAAAAGTACATCCATCTGGTCCACACAGACTGTGAGTGTTCAGGACTAACAAAGAACAGATCTGTGACTGACACAGAGACTAGAAGGATGTGGAACAAAGACTAGACAGGTTTAATTTTTACTCTCAGCTTGTTTTCATCATGGTTGATTGTCTATCTGCCCCTGTTTTTTGTCCAGCTGTGCCTATTTTAAGGGATGATGTTGCTTTCCCAGCCCAGCTGCCAGAACAAAATGTTTCATTTTTATGTTTTGATATGTACCACATCAGTGGTTCTGAAGTGACATATTATATGAGCTGACTTTGTCATCTGGAGGCGGAGGGGATGGTGGATGGTGTGACACCTTGACGAGAAGCCTGTGAAGCTGTAGGCCACTGTTTGAGACAAACAAACAAAAAACTGGTTGTCATTTTTTTGAGTCATTGCTCTGTTTCCAGAAGATTCTTACGTATTAAACCTTGGTGGTTTTTAGTGAACCCTTGCTGTGTTTCTTGACTGGATAGTGCCACCAAATGCAGTTGTTTTTTACTCAGACATCACTGCATTTTCAATCAGGATTGTGCCACCAAAATCAGGTATTCAAAGACAAAATATGATCTTTTAAAATGCCTGTAAAATAAAATGCCTGTCCAGGGCACACCCAAAGTAAACTGAAAGCTGCTATTGTTCCATTTTTAGTACGTGTACATGCACGGTCTCATCTGAAAGGTAGTGCTCTTAAGGTTTTGCCTTACCAGTCAGAATCATTGTAAGTGCTTCTGTTATTGAGTTACCTAAGTTTCAACACATTGAAATAAAATGTTTTGATAAGAAATGCTGTTTTTTCCCTTAAGAAAACATAGGGGCCAATGGTTAATCATTTTTTTGTATAATTTTAACAGCCTATGATGACAACACAGGGTTAAAAGCTGCTGTGTAGCTTCGGAGTGTCTTTGACTACAAGATCCATAAGACTCGGATGAGGTGGGTCAATTGCCGGCGCTTTAAGTACCTAAAACTTAAGGGAATGTATTCCTTCAACTCAGGCTGTGGTTGGCTGTCAAGGCCATTGCACCAGCATTGAAAGGCTCCTATTGGCTCAAGTGAGGTGTCAGTGAAAAGGCCAGAAGCTCGGCTTCATTTTAAGATATGCCAGTTGGTCTGTTTATATCAAGATCAAATCAAATCAAAATTTATTTATAGAGCACATTTAGAAACAACAGCAGTTGACGAAAGTGCTTTAAAGTCAGACTAAGACACAACAAGAAATAACACACTACAACAAAGACCACGTGTTACAGAGGAATGCAGCTCTCACACCGAGTTAAAAGCCAAGGAATAAAAATGTGTTTTAAGTCGTGACTTAAAAACAGGTAACGAGGGGACCAGCCTAATATGCAGCGGTAGCGCGTTATGGAGTTTAGGGGCTGCTACTGCAAAATCACGGTCTCCGCTGCCTTGATCGTGGGACCTCCAGAAGCAACTGGTCAGCAGACCTGAGTGACCTCGAGGGGACATGTTGCTGGAAGATGTCAGAGAGATAGGGTGGAGCTAGCCCATTTAGAGATTTGTAGGTAAATTAATAAAATTTTAAAATCAATTCTAAAACGAATAGGAAGCCAGCGGAGTGAGGCCAATATGGGGGTGATATGCTCACGCTTGCATGCTCCTGTTAACAGACGAGCTGCAGCAGAACAAAAGAAATCTTTATTTTGTGGGTATCTGTGGATGTAATAGTACGTTTGGACTAAATATTTCTCGCTCTTCTCTCTTTAGATCAATCAAAGCTGGTGCTGTTACACCGGTGCTGCTAACAGCTGATCAGTGGGCTAGACAGCCGACCGGTGACAGCTGACGTCGGGCAGTATGGGTCCAAAAAGGTCTGAGGAAACTGAGGAGATCAAGAAAGCGCTTGAGTTTCTAACAGAAGAAGTCTCTGCTGTTAGGTTACAGCAGAAAAGTATTCTGGATCTGGTGGAAGAAGTCAAGGCGCTCCAAATACGCATCCAAAATGTGGAAAAAGATAAGCGGTTCGCGTATCTGGAATGCCGGGTCACGGATCTCGACCTACACCAGGGTAAATGATGTTATCATTACTGGGCTCCAGGTTAAGCCCCGCTCCTATGCCCGTGCGGTGACCGCTGGCAGAGGCGAGACGACCACAGAGCTGGAAGTCTCGACGGAACAACAGGTGGTTGCCTTTTTGCAATCCAAGGGGATCAAGCTGGACAGCAATAACATCGAGGCTTGCCACCCACTGCCCAGGAGAAACACCAGTGACAGACTGTCTGTTATCATGAGGTTTGCAAATAGAAAACACAAAATCGCACTACTGAAAGAAGGAAGAAAGCTGAAGGGAACCACCCATCTGCTTTTGCAGATAATAGTGTAATCTGAGTTATTGTATTACATTTATTTTGAGAGGTTGGTTTTGTATTTCACTGTTTGAACATGACTGTTAGGGTCATTGTGGGGATAGTCATTGTTGAGGGATTGATGTATCATTACTATTGTTATAGGGTGATTTTGGTTCCTACCTGTGGGGTGTGTCTGGAGGGACGTTAATGTTTGGGAACGGAAGTTCTCCGGTGCGCCATGTAAACAACGGACGTGCTGAATGTATGCTACTGCTGTTACTGTTTTGGCCGGAATAAAAGAAAAGAAATTGAAGACAACTGTAGCCGATTATTACCCACAGTCCGTGAGACTGGAGTATTAAATCTTCAGGTTACAGACTGGTGGCAGCGGTGTCTTTTTTTTCCTTCTTCATATTATCGCCGGAGGCCAAGGCAAACAACTACATACAGCGGTGATCTTCGGACTTTCAAGTTTGTGTTGTATGAGCTGTTGGAGGGATACACGGACAGTTTATGAATAAACACATACTGAAGACAAACAAAGAAGTCCTACCACCAGTTTCTAAGTTGGACAGTAGTTTAATTAGTCATGTCAGTCGCTTCGTCTGTGGATGAAGTGGAGGAGGACGATGAGGAAGCTAGCCCTGCGCTAGCTAATGCTAACGACAACGCTGCTACATCAAGCAACGCCACTGTGACGATACCAAGCAACAACAACACTCAACGAGTCATTCACTTCAGAGTGGAGCTGCCTCCGAGTTTTCACGGAGATGGCAAGGACAAAGAAAGTTTTTCACTGTGGAAAGCTAGATTGGAGCTGGTAGTTAAAGATTGTGCAGATGGACAGCAACAAGATATAGCCACTATTCTTCCTACTAGGCTAAGTGGGGATGCATTAGCATACTGGCTATCATTACCATCAGCAGTGCAGCAGAACTATGAACAATGTGCAGCCAAGTTGAATGATGTTTTCGGGAGGAAGGAATTTCTGCTACATTTTCAGACCTTTGTGAATGCAAGGCAACGTCTGCCTAGGGAGCCTTTGGAAGTGTATGCAGCTGAAGTCACGAGGCTTGTCCTGGAGGTATTCCCTAACTACGGTGCTCCAGCCATAGCCATGGAACGCTTCAGATGGTTCATAGCTGGTATGGACCCAGTTCTGCAAGCAAAATGTCATGAGCATGGAGCTACTACATTAGAGGAAGCTTTATCTATTGCATGCAAATAGGAACGAGCTCAGGAGGCTTTGCGGCTTCTTCCCCCACCTGCTCTCACGCCAGCCTACACACAGGAGACAACTCCCTCTGTCCCACAAGGTGAGCCACTCTCTGCTTTGGTGTCCACGAAGCATAGTGCATCACAATCAGACCGATCTCCTGACCTTATGAATGCAGTTAAACAGCTATCAGAGGATGTAAGTGCACTCAGACTGGAAGTTACTCATCTTCGACAGCACAGTGACCCTTCTGCTACTCACAGGAGGTCTGACTCTCCTGACTGGTCTAGGCGTGAGCGCGGCAGAGACAGATAGCATCACCTGCACGTTATTCCCACTCTTCTGCTTCTGGACATAATGGATCTACCAGGCCAAGTGGGGACTATCCTCACCGCAGCTACTCACCTGGCTATTGTGAGAGACACTATTCACCTACATCTCCTCGTTGTGAGCATCATTCTACTGGCAGCTATGATCGTTTTTCGCACTACAGTCCAGATCGACGGCGATACTCCAGCAGCCCTGGTTCCAGCTATCCGGATGACCATGGCTCACACAGACACGCCAGCTATTCCACACCAGAGCCAGCCAGGAACAGGTACAGCCCACACAGCACCTACCCTTCACGGGAGGGGCGACCGTTCTCCAAAGAACGTGATCATCATGTGAGCTTCAATGAGGACATCTCTCATCGGGGAAACGCATGGTAGCAGGTACTATGGGCCAAGTGTCTGCTACTTCTGCAAATGAGGCCCCACAGCAGTTATCAACACCTGAAGATTACACCACCACATCGTATGTATTTGCAGTCATTAAGAACATTGCCAGCACAGTTTTGATAGACTCAGGTTCAAAAATATCTTTGATCAGTGAAGCCCAGAGAATGTCCATTCCCTCCCTGAGAACCAAGCCTATTCAAAAGTCTTACTTGTCTGCTACAGCAGTGACTGGTAATTATTTAGACACATTGGGCATGCTTTCCATTACCATCAGGTTAGGTGATGAGATTTTCTGTCACGATGTGCAAGTAGTCAGAAACACTACACAGTCAGTACTCTTAGGATGGGACTTTCTTAAGAAACATCATGCTATTCTTGACATCAGGGCAGGCCAGTTAACAGTGGGGAATCATGCCATTGTCCCTCTCCTCCGTGCCCTCCAAACTGCTCCCCTCAGTTGCAGTGCTGTCACTTTAACTCCCATAGTGATTCCTGCTATGTCACAGATGAACATTATGGCTAAAGTCCAGTCCATTAAGGGTGAGCCTGAGGACACTAGGAGATTTTCACTCCCTAGGTAGTCAGGAGGGTGAGGAATTCTCCATAGAAGAGGTCACAACTGCCACAATAGCTGAAGTAAAAAGTCAAGCCACATCTGAATCACTTCCCGGAGTTGATCTTAGTCAGTCTGCAGTTAATGATGAGCAACACCAGCAGCTGGAGGCCTTACTTCTGAGCTACTCTGATATTTTCAGTGTACATAATCAGGATTATGGGCGCACTAACATAGTCCAACACAGTATCAAAACAGGAGATGCTTCGCCCCGCAAACAGCGAGCATACAGGACTTCACCCCACGTTCGAGCTGAGATAGACAGGCAGGTTCAACAGCTCCTCTCTCAAGACATTATTGAAGAAAGTTGTAGCCCATGGGCTTCCCCTGTTGTCTTAGTAAAGAAAAAAGATGGCACCTACCAGTTCTGCATTGATTTCCGGAAATTAAATGCAGTCACCATCAAAGATTCATACCCGTTGCCATGTCCTGCGGATGCCCTGGACAGCCTGTCCGGTGCATGTTGGTTCAGCACCATGGACCTCTCAAGCGGGTACTGGCAAGTCGAGCTCAATCCATCTGACAAAGAGAAAACGGCATTCACCACTGGAAGCGCATTATACCAGTTTAAAATCATGCTGATGGGCTTAACCAACACCCCACCTACCTTCCAAAGACTGATGGAGCTTGTGCTCCATGGCCTTCACTGGAAAGAATGTCTGATTTATCTGGATGATGTTCTGGTGTTCAGCCACTCCTTCACAGATCACCTGAAAAGCCTTGGAGAAGTGTTCAGCCGTTTTCGCTCAGCTGGCCTTAAGCTGAAAACCAGAAAGTGTCAGCTCGCATGCACCCAAGTGACCTTCCTCGGACATGTTGTGTCCAGCCAAGGTCTGCAGCCAGATGCAAAGAACCTGGATAAAGTCCGTGAATGGCCGACACCCAGAACGACCACAGAGGTGAGAGCATTTGTTGGATTGTGCTCCTACTATCGTAGGTTTGTGAGGAACTTTTCAACTATTGCTTCTCCACTCCACGCGCTCACACAGAAGGGTGCTCTATTCAGATGGACTGTTGAGTGTGAGGATGCCTTTCAGTCACTCAAACATGCTCTCACCAATCCTCCAATCGTAGCATATCCTGATTTCATGCAGCCATTCCTGTTATACACAGATGCTTCATAAGACTGCATTGGAGCCAGGGCTGCCCCTGACCAAATTGGGGCCCTAAGCGAAATTTTATTTGGAGGCCCCCATCCCAAATGTATCATAGATACAAAATGACCGTACAACAACTTGCCATTTAACTTGACAACCTTTATTGGCAATAACAAATGTACTGTAGATACAGTAGTTTGGCTGCATGAGTCAAATAAAATAAAAAATTCAAACTGAAATAAATAAATAAACAAATCTGAGTCACAAATAGCCATCAATTAATCATCAAAAGAAAGTAACTTCCACCACCTCAATCCCCCACCCTTGATTAAACACTGAAAATAAAATAAAAGAGGGAGACAGTTTTTTCCTATTTAATCTTATTTTGTTATATTTCTCCCTCTCCCCTCTCTGGAGGCATCTGATCTCCCTCAGCCCTCTGCCTCTCCCACCTTAATTAAACACTGAAAACAGAAATGAAATACAGAGACATTCTTTTCTATTTTCATCTTATTTAGCTATATTTCTCCCTCTCCCCTCTCTGGGAGCATCCGACCTCCCGGCCCCGCACATACCCCGGAGGCTCGGGTCTCCCCCTCCGTGGAGCCCGCCCGCCGTCCCTTGCGTGCACATAAACCTGAGGCTCTTTTGGACGACATGTCGACAACTCTTCACCTGCTGCAGCTCTGCAAATTCCTGCCAGCGCACCCCTCTTATTGTTCAGATGTCCAGTGCTGTCAATCATTGCAGCGAGGCATGGGCGGTCAGGTCTCTTCTCTCCTTCCTCGAGCTGATTCTACGCGCGCCTCACAGTAGCGCATGTGCGCATCCATTGCGCATATGCGCAAATGCGTCCCCTCGCGCAAAATGTGGCCCCCCCCCATGGAAGATGAGGCCCTACGCACAGCGTGTGTTCTGCATTTAGGGAGGGGCGGCCCTGATTGGAGCTGTGCTTGCTCAACATCAAGACAAGAGGGAGCGTGTGGTTGCCTACTCGAGCCACACCGTAAGCACTCCTGAGAGAAAATGGTCTACCTATGACCGTGAGCTGTGGGCAGTTGTGTGGTCAGTGAGACACTTTAGGCATTTCCTATCTGGCACCTCCTTCACAGTAATGACCGATCACAAGCCTCTGTAGACGGAGCCGCTGGATACTTGAGCTGGACGTGTATGACTACAACATCATTCACAGAGAAGGAAAACAACACGCTACCGCTACGGCCTACCACAGAGACAGAGAGTAAAGCTGTTCAGTGTATCCTCACCTCTCGGAGTCCCAGTGCAACAGTGCCCTCCACAGGCAGGACTGGGAATGACACTTCCACGTCAGTCATTCCTGACACCAGCCCCACACTGTCTATTGACCTGGATATACTCCGCAGACAGCAAAGTACGGATGAATGTCTCAGCAAAGTCATGGCTTGGCTGGAGAGACGGGAAAACAGGCCACCACTTGGCCAGTTAAAGCACTCCTCTCTCATTCTGAGAAAGCTCTCGCATGAGTGTCCCAAACTGGAAATACAGAATGGAATACTCTGCCAAAAAGTCAAACCAGGGCCGCACACGTCACCAAGCTTCCAAGTGGTGCTGCCAGAGGTCCTCATTCCCACAGCTTTAAAGGGCATGCATGGAAACCAGTTCAGTGGACATTTAAGTGCAGAGCGCACTTTACAAAGAGCCAGACGCACCTGTTTCTGGCCCTACATGTCACGTGATATTCAAAAGTTTTGTGCAGAGTGTTTGCCATGTCAGTCACGGGGTTCCCCTTCTCCACATGAAAGAGCCCCACTACAGTCTATTCAAACAGAACGACCATTCCAGAAGATTGCAGCAGATCTCACAGAGCTACCCATCATGGCACAAGGAAATAGGTACGTGTTAGTAATAATGGACTATTTCACACATTATGTCAACCTCTTTCCTCTGAAGGATCAGCATGCCACAACTGTAGCCAAGTGTATTTTTGAGGACTACATTTGAAAGCATGGCATTCCAGAGTCAGTTCACACGGACCAAGGAAGGCAGTTTGAATCGGATCTGATTAAACATCTCTGCCACTCACTGGACATTGAAAAAACTCGGACATCCCCCTACCATGCTCAATCAGATGGTATGGTGGAGAGGCTAAACAGGACACTCAAAGACCAACTTGCAAAGTACGTGTATCAGAGTTGAGGTGAATGGGATCAGTATTTGCCACAAGTGGAAATCGCCTATAATTCCAGCATACACTCAAGCACTGGATTTTCACCTTTCTTCCTAGCACATGGGAGAGAGCCGAACCTACCAGTCGATATCATGTTGAACTGTGATCCTGCTCTGACTTCTTCTACACCAGGCACACCTGCAGCATACGCCAGGGATCTCACCATGCGTCTGTCACATGCTTTCAAGGATGCAGCTCAGATGTCTGCCGCATCCAAATGACACCAGAAGCACCACTATGACAAAAAGGTGGTGTTTCATCCTCATGAGGCAGGTGGTCTGGTACTCTTGGATGATCCGGCTCAGCGGATGCACAAGCTTGCCCCCAGATGGAAAGGACCATTTGTGGTTCTGAGGAGAATGAGCAGGGATGGCAGCCCTGGTGTGACCTATGAGATCACAGATCCTAGGACTGAGCATTCAGGGAGATGGATAGTTCACCACAACAGACTCAAAGCCTACAGAGGACCTGTGCCATCTTCACCTGTCAGCAGCCATGTGCCCGCTGTGCCAACTGGAGTTGGTAAAGCTTTGACACCAGCCCCTCTGACTGCTTTGTCAGGGGCCCTGCCCTTTCGCCCTCCTACCCCTCCCCATGTACCGGAACGGACTGTTGTGCAGCCTGCACCTGCAGCTGCTATGGGGGCCCCTCTCAGCCCCTGCTGCTGTGCCCTGCCCACTCCTTCCCCCTTGCCCTCCCCCTCCCACTGACACTGCTCCTACTGACTCTAGCAGGCTCCCCTCATCTGCCCATGCGCCCATCCCCTCACCCATGACATCTCGCAGTGGCCGCGTGCTTCGACGCCCCTCAAAGTTTAAAGACTTTGTCACTTGAAGGGTGACATTGTGACTCTTACACGTTGTTTTTTTTTTAATTTGTTGTGTTTCCTCCCTTAGCTGTTTACTTCACAAGAGACTGTTCATATAAAGAGATTCAGTCAGAAAAAACAAAACAAAAAAAACCAAAGGATGACATTTGTAGCCACTCAGTGAGCTCGGGGTGAAGTAATGTTTGATGCAACTTGTTTTGGTAGCTTTTGCAGAATATTTGGTATTTCTTGGTTTTTTTTTAAGGTACTACTGCATTCTTGGCATTGCTATACGTTTCATTACGACATTCATACAACATACATTTCTTATGTAGCAGGGGAAGACTGTAATCTGAGTTATTGTATTACATTTATTTTGAGAGGTTGGTTTTGTATTTCACTGTTTGAACATGACTGTTAGGGTCATTGTGGGGATAGTCATTGTTGAGGGATTGATGTATCATTACTATTGTTATAGGGTGATTTTGGTTCCTACCTGTGGGGTGTGTCTGGAGGGACGTTAATGTTTGGGAACGGAAGTTCTCCGGTGCGCCATGTAAACAATGGACGTGCTGAATGTATGCTACTGCTGTTGCTGTTTTGGCCGGAATAAAAGAAAAGAAATTGAAGACAACTGTAGCCGATTATTACCCACAGCCCATGAGACTGGAGTATTAAATCTCCAGGTTACAATGGCAATATTTCTCAGAGGATTTGTGATCATGACAGTTAAGAGCTACAAACATTTCAATACACAGATCACAGTCTACAGGACATGGAAAATGATATAGACCCGGACAATAACTTCTTCAACTACATCAACAATAACTGCTGCTACTATACTGATGATCAGTATAACCAAATCAATAAGGATGGCAAATTTTCAATCATACACATTAATAGCAGAAGCTTCTATGTAAACTTTGCAAACATTAAAGATTACTTGTGCCAAATTACACAGTCATTTGATATCATTGCAGTATCTGAAACATGGATAAACATGGAAAAAGGGGCAGACTTTGAGTTGGACGGATATGAGTTCATACCCTTGGATCGGCAAAATAAGGGTGGTGGAGGAGTGGCATTTTTTGTGGACAAGAACTTGAACTTTAGGGTGGTTGAAAACATGTCAGTTGTTATCAATAATATGCTTGAATGTATATCATTAGAAATTTACAATGGGAAAAATAAAAATATAATTATCAGCTGTGTCTACAGGACACCGGGTTCTAATATTGAACTCTTCCAAGATTGGATGGAAGAAATGTTTTTCAAAATAACTCACAAAATAATTTTTATCTGTGGGGACTTCACTATTGATTTGCTGAATCCAAACAGACACAAAATAACAGAAGAATTCATCAATACAATATACAGTATGAACTTGTACCCAAAAATCACCAGACCCAGCAGAATAACTTCCCACGGCGCCACTCTAATCGACAATATCTTCACAAATGACATCTTCAATAACACAATAAGCGGACTATTAATCAGCGACATCAGTGACCATCTGCCAGTATTTACAGTTCATGACAACAGCTAACCAAAACATCTTGACAAACATCCTGACAAAAAACCTGAATATAGAAGAGTGAGAACAAAAAATTCAATAAATGCTTTTAAAAATGGCTTAACGACACAGAACTGGGATGTAGTATACAATAATGACAACATAAATGGTGCATATGATGAATTCATGAGAATATTCAAAATATTATATAATAAAAACTGTCCTATAAAATTGTTTAACGATAAACCACAACAAGATCACCCTTGGATCACAAAGGGATTAAAAAATGCTTGCAAAAAGAAAAACACATTTTATAGAGAATTTATAAAACAGAGAACCAAAGAGGCAGAAAATAAATATAAAAAATATAAAAACAAGCTAACAACTATTATAAGAACATCTAAGAAAGAATACTATCATAAAATACTAGATGATAATAAAGACAATGTTAAAGGTATGTGGAAAATTCTAAATAGCATTAGAAAAAATGGTTCAAGACAGGACGGTTACCCGAAATATTTTATGATAGACATAAAATATACTGAGAAATATGACATGAACGAGGTGGTTAATTGTTTTAATAAATTCTTTGTTAATGTTGGGTCTGATGTGGCTAAAAGTATCCCTGATTCAGGAACATCAGACGAACTGAGTGGTGGTCTTATAGAAAGAAATCTTAGCTCCATGTTCCTTACAGCAGTAGAGGAGAGAGAGATTGTTGAAACTGTTTTAAAATTCAAAAACAAAAAAATCAACTGACTGTGACGATATTGACATGTCTATTGTGAAGAATGTAATTGAGGGAATTTCGAAACCACTCACGTACATCTGTAATTTATCATTTCAAACCTGTACATTTCCAAATACAATGAAAATAGCCAAGGTCATTCCATTGCATAACTCTGGGAACAAGCACCTCTTCACAAGCTACAGACCTGTCTCATTACTCCCACAATTCTCCAAAATATTCGAAAAACTGTTCAATAACCAGCCGGATAAATTCTTGGACAAACACAAATTACTCAGTGAAAGTCAATACGGATTCAGATCAAACAGACCAACATCACTGGCATTAATAGAGTCAATAGAGGAAATCACTAATTCATTGGACCAAAAACTGTATACAATTGGAATATTCATAGATATAAAAAAAGCTTTTGACACAATAAACCACGACATCTTACTTATGAAATTAGAGCAGTATGGTATCAGGGGAAGGGTATTGGACTGGATGAGGAGTTATCTGACTGACAGGAAATAGTTTGTGAAGTTGGGTGAATTGTATTCAACATGTTTGGGCATTCCTTGTGGCGTCCCCCAGGGGTCAGTGTTGGGCCCCAAATTATTCATTCATTGATTCATCTTCTAACCGCTTCATCCTCTTGAGGGTCGCGGGGGGGCTGGAGCCTATCCCAGCTGACATCGGGCGAGAGGCAGGGTACTCCCTGGACAGGTCACCAGACTATCACAGGGCTGACACATAGAGACAGACAACCATTCACACTCACATTCATGCTTACGGACAATTTAGAGTTATCAATTAGCCTAATCCCCAATGTGCATGTCTTTGGACTGTGGGAGGAAGCCGGAGTTAAAACTGGTTTTATCTGCAGATGATACCAATATTTTTTTGTTCTGGCAGTGAACCACAACTCCTAATACATGACATTAACACTGAATTGATGAAATTAAAACTGTGGTTTGATATAAATAAATTAGCATTAAATTTGGGTAAAACAAAAATAATCCTGTTTGGGAATTGCAGAAATTATATAAAATTACAGATTCAACTGGATGGGGTGAACACTGACAGAGTTACTGAAATCAAATTCCTAGGGGTGACAATAGATGACCAAATCAACTGGAAACCACGTATCAAACACAAACAATCCAAAATATCAAGAAGCATAGCAGCATTAAATAAAGCAAAACAGGTCCTGGATTATAAATCACTCTGCATTCTCTACTGTTCAATAGTTCTTCCATATATAAGTTACTGTGCAAAGGTTTGGGGCAATAATTACATCAGTTCAATACATCCACTAATCATTCTGCAAAAGAAAGCAATAAGGATCATTCATAAGGCAGGTTACAAAGATCACACAAACTCATTATTCTTACAATCAAAGTTACTAAAACTCAAAGACATATTAGAACTGCAAATAACAAAAATCATATTCAAAACCAAAAACAATCTACTGCCAGGAAATATTCAGAAATTATTCACTGTAAGGAAAGGGGGTTATAGTTTAAGGGGTAGATTTAATTTCAAAATTCAGAGGGTGCGCACTACTAGAAGAAGTTTTAGTATATCTGTGTGTGGTGTCAAATTGTGGAATAGGTTGAGGGAGGAGCACAAGTAATGTTCAAACATAAACCAGTTCAAATATACCTATAGAAAAATGTTTTTCACAAGATACAGGGATGAGGGTTATTGATTGTCACCATGTGTTCATTGCTGTTTATATATATATATTTTTTCTTTTGTTCATTATTATTTATTTATTTATATTTTGTCAGCACAAATAAGAAATGTAACGGCAAAAGAGTATGTGTGTGTGTATGTATGTATGTGTACTTGTATGTTTGTGTGTATATGTATATATGTACATACAGTATGTTTGTGTATACATATGCGTGTGTGTGTGTGTGTGTACATATATATGCATATATAAATAAGAAAAAAGTAATGTAAAAGGAAGAGGGAGATAAATAACGATTATTAATATTTTATGGAGAAGGGGCGGGATTAAATAAGTTGCACTTCTTCCCACCCCTTTTTGGACATGTAAGTGAAATTATTGTGCTGTTTTCTTTTTCTAAAATTGTCTTGATTGTCCAATTTTGTATTATTATTTCTGTTTTACTTGTTCATATATATTGTACGTTATATATCATTTGCATGTTTGGAATAAAAATCACTGCCACTACTACTACTACTACTAGTATTTGGTCTGGATAATCTGTGGTTATGCTTCATAGGTTGAGTAACTGTTTAATTGCTTGTTTTTTGTCTGACAGAAGCATTTATTGAACCTGGTGTAGTGGTCAGAAATGGAACCACCATGACTGTAGCTTTTGAACAACATGACGTATGAGCAAACCACTTAAAAAACAACAAATACAGCTATTGTTGTACATATCGTGATCACCATAACTAAGTGCTGTTTGTGCCCAAACCTAACCATTTTTTAAGTTTAAGTTTATTCACTTTATTAATCCCCCTGAGGGGAAATTCAATGTTTTCACCCTTGCTTGTCAATTACACACATGTCCGAAAGACACACCCATGCACAAACAGGACCTATACATGCACAAAGTGGAGAGATGTCAGAGTGAGGGGGCTGCCCTTGGTGAGGCATGTGTGCATGTGTTTTTCCACAGCAGTGCAGGTTAAAGAAGTTTACCTGTTGGGGCTGAGCTGTCTGCAGAGGTGCAATAAGAGCCTGTTGTCTGCAATTCTTCATGAACATCTCACTGTGGCTGTTTCTGCTTTCACTCTCCTCTCTGCCATATTATTAGACTTGCCTTTATTGAGGAGAAGCTGCTAACAGAGTTCCCTTATTTTAGTAATAACCCATTTCATTTCCTACAGATTCTTCACAATAAAAGTACCCTGTTAATTTGTTATGCATAAACTTTTATTGTGAAGCAGCAAAACAAGGAGATGTTGAGTTTTCCAGCAGCAACTTCACACTACTTCTAATAAGGCTGATAGCGAACATGAAACAGTAAAATAAAGTAGGTATCTAAAGTAAAAACAGGAGGCAGGAGAGAAACTAAACTCTAAACCACAGAGATTCAATTACACTAGGAGCAACAAAAGTACTAAGAAAATGCCTTTCTCTCTGGTCTCCTGCAGACAGAGGGGAGTAGAGTCTCGCAACATACAGAGAAGGGTCTGGCACTATTGAACACACAAGCTTTTTTAGGGGGTAGAACGGGGGTCGTTGGGGGTTGGCTGCGGTCAACAAGACGTCACCGCTACCTGCTTGAGGACAGGCAACCTGGCTTTTGGACCCACTCCTGTGAAGGTCCATCTCTGCATGGCTTGGTGTCATGTTCCACTGTTTGTTAAGTATTTTATTTTCTCCCTCATGTTTCATGTCTTGTCTTCCTGTTTTATTTTGTGATCACTCACCGTTGTCTCTGTTCCAGGTTCCTGTCTGCCTTGCCCCCTCCCCGTCTGTGTGCACCTGATCCCTGATTGTGTCTCCCGCACCTGTGTCTAATCACTCCCCATCAGCCCTGCATATATTCCCTCGTGTGTCTTGTCTCGTTGCCAGTTCGTCGATGCTCTCTGCTCACGTTCCAGCGGTTCTCTCAGTCATAGTCATAGTCATAGTGTGTTTGATCCTTGCCTGTTTTTTGACCTTGCCTTTTTGCTTCACGTCTTGGATACCTCTGCCTGGTTTGTACTGCTTCCTTGTGTATTGACCGCTGCCTGGAATAAAGGGTAACAGTGTAGGGGAAAGTGCTACAGTGGGAGGGGGGCACTCAAAAAGCCCAGTCTAAGAAGTTTGGTTTTATTTGCAGTTTTTTATTTCTAAGTAATTAGTGCCATCAGTATTTCAAAATTGGAAAAAATTGAAGCTCTCTGAGGCTCCTTTCACCCCGTAAAGGCACAAAATGGTTTAATCCGCCCAGCACTAGGATTCATTTCACAGTAGAGCCGAGTGAGTGTCTGCTTCTGCTGCTGGAGCACCAGCATACCTTGTCATGTCTTTTCCCAAAAAAGGAAAATCAGGCTTCCAAAAACAGAAAAGACAGAAAGGAAAGCAAAAGAAACAAACTGACTTTAAATATAACGTTTCAAATGTTACCTGAGAGAGACATGGATCAAGAGAAGAAGGGTGGGGGGCCCAACGAGACTGCTTATGCACAGGGCCCAGAATTTGGTGTTATGCCCCCAAATACGTGGAAGGTAGACCACAAACCGTATCACTTCATAAGCACATGTGCATGTGCAAGATGCTTTCAGGTTATTTGTCACCTGCTCAGAGCAGATTTGGAAGATACTGCACCAATGAATAATTCCAGGGAACAGTTTCACCCAAGGTAAACCTGAATCCACAGCTGCATTCAGCTGCACAAATAGAGACTGTGTTTAATCAGGGTGTGCACACCTGTACATTTTCACACGACATGTCTCTGGCTCTGTAGCATGGAATAAACTTCTGGGCTTTTCCAGCTGGTGACTTTGGTCTTTCATCTTGACCATGTTTGTTATGTGTCATATAAAAAAAAAATATTGTCATTATGACTCAGTGGAGTTTTGCTTCTGCACTGCCTGAGTCATCAAAATTCATGTTAGTCACTTTGACTAACAGTTTGATCTGTTTTCCCAAAGTGTGTGCATGCTCTGCTCATTCATGACAAGCCAGACCTGCCCCCTGCACAAAATAAATCACTTTTTGTCATCTCCTCGTTAGCACAATGGTGTCTGTCCAGCTTCCTCCTGGCTTGTTTTGGTATCACTCTGATGATAGGAAATGAGGTCATGAGAAAGTTCTCATTATCAAAACCAGGTGCTGCAGCTGCACTCCAGTGAAGACAAGACAGTGAATAATAAGAATGACTGGCTGTTCTAACCTCACTGACTCAGATGTGAGTTTAAACTTTTATTACTTTTACTGAAAAATGGTTTTGGTTGAGAAGAACTTCAAAAATGTTCCAGATACCAGATTATTACACACAATAACCATATTTCATTTTAGGATTGTCTGTGTCACTGTATGATTTGTGATATAATGTCAGCCTATATCCCTCTATGGTACCGTGTTGCCTCGAGGTAACATAACCATTTTTGGCCATTTACACTCACAGTACACCTGTAAAAACAGCCAGGGCTCTAAGTAAACCAATAGCACTCGGCTTGTTCAAGATGAACTGTGTCTTGCCTGGAAAGTGGAGGGCAGCTGCAAAGGGAGGCAGTGAGAAAAAGCTGTTGTCAAGTCAGAGAGATTCCCAACAGTTTCCAGCAGCCTTCAGTCTGTACAGGAAGTCACAGAAACACTCAAATCCTGTTCGATCTGGTGTCAATTATTAAAAATATCAGTCTGTTCACAGCCTCCAATTGTTTTAATTATGACAGAGTAGCCTGATAAAAAGGTTAACAGGCAATCTGTAAAATCTGTTCTTTGTTCAACCTCTATTTTACATGAACTGTCATGTACATCAGCATCATATCAGTTTGCTGCTGCAGAGCAGACCTGTCCCCTCAACTACATATAATAAACTGAAAACATCAGCCTAACAGTCAAACACAGATGAAAGAAATACAAGACAACAGCTAACCTATTACAAATCAGTCAGATATAGTCAGAGCTTCACATCTGTACAGATGTTATTTTAAGAATCCTCACATTCCACTGACCACGAGTCTGCTGTTAAATTCTTATATAAACAAAACAGTCCACTGTTAATATACAACAGACTCTATATAGTTTATGATGAATGTATTTAGCCTGTCTGACTACTAGACATCACCGTTAGTAACACGTTTTCTGTTAACAGAATAAACCTTCAAATCAGACAAATAAAATCTAAGTCTCTGAAATTCAACTAAAATTAAAAGTTTGTCTCAAATGTCATATTGTTGAGTCAACCTCTAAACCAATCAGCTCTTAGATCAGGTAAGAGTCAGGCATTTCCTATCATGACTTGGGTCTTGCAGTCGATGGACAGCAACTGCAGTGCCTGACTAAAAACTGGCTACCACGACCTTGTGAGAATATCATTGTCCACTTTTGCAATACATCAGAGCAAGTCGTGATGAACAGAGCTCCAACCAGCATGCCCCTGCCGTTGGTGTTGTAAACTGACTCTTGACCACCTCCTTGAACGGGCTTCCTTTTGCCTAGCAGACATGCAGAAGCAATTTAGGCATGAAGCTGGATTATCATGAGCAGCCACTGCATGCTTAATGCCCAAACATCACACACAGTAGTCATGGCCATCCTCTACTGGCATATTAACGTTACAACCCACACAAGAAGGGCCCTGCCAGCTTGCCATCATCTCTCTCTCCTTTTTTTCTTGTTTTTTTGACGTCACTGAAGTGTGACCAGAAAGTGCACTCTAGAATTTGTTCTTAATGACTTGCCTGGTTAAATAAAGGTTAAATAAAAAAATAAAAAAAATAAAAAATCTTTTGCTATAGCAATAGTGCTGCTTACTGTCTTCAATTAGTTTCCCTGAACCCACAGATGTAAGTGTGGCCACAGTATGGATTATGACTCTGTCTGATTTGAGACTGCAACTACCTCCTAAAGGGACGCAGCACACTGCCCCCTGACTGAATCAGACTCGAGTGAGCTGCTGGAGACAGACCCACGAAGGCCATCTCTCCAACAATGAAGGTAAGTGGACAAAATGCTTAACTCTTCTCTGTTTTCTTTCTGCTCTCACGTCGACTCTGACAGGTGAAAATCAATGAATACCCTGTTAAAACATGACAATTTCTGCAGACAATTTAAGGATAAACTCTCAGAATTCATAGAGTTTAATATAAACTCGGTCGAAGATCCTAGAATAGTATGGGACGCAGTGAAGGGATTTATTAGGAGCTACACTACACTATTTGCATCCAATTTACGGAAAGAGCGCCTCTCTAAATTAGAAGAATTAGAGAACTTATATGCTACCTTGGTCTCCTCACTTCAAACTAATTATATTGAACAGACAGCTCTGAGGTTGAAAGTAGTCAAGAAAGAAATTAATGCCATTCTTAGACAGCGATCCGAATTTCTCACGCATAGGACAAGACAACATTATTATTTTCACAGTTCTAACCATAGTCACTTATTGGCTATGAAAATTCGCTCTAACGAGCATTTCGCAGATATACCTTCTATCAGAACCCAACAGGGGGAGATAACTACAGATCCTAAAAAGATTAACAATACTTTCAGATCATTTTATCAGGACTTATATAGGTCAGAAATCACCCTTGATAATACTAAATTTAAGGCTTTTCTTTACAGAGGCAGATGCTGTACACCTAGCGGCCCCCATCACCTTAGGTGAACTTAAAAATGCAGTTTCTGATACGCAGAGGGGAAAGTCACCAGGACTGGATGGTATTACCTGACTTTCTGGGATATCTTGGGCCCCCTTTTACTGTCAGTGACTCAACACTCAATAGAGCAGGGCAGTTTTTCTAGGGATGTTAATACAGCCCTTATCTCTTTACTGTTAAAAAAGGATAAAAACCCAACTGACTGTGGCAGCTATAGGCCTCTTAGCTTACTCTGTGCGGGTCTCAAAATTTATGCCAAGGTCCTGGCCCGTCGATTACAGAAATACATAACTTTTTTGGTCCATTGTGACCAAACTGGTTTTATAAAAGGACGCCTAGCCAATGACAATCTTAGACGTTTATTACATATAATTGATGTTTGTAAAGATGAGAAAATACCTACAGCTATTATGTCTTTGGACGCAATGATAGGCTGGAGTGGCCATACCTTTGGTCCGTACTTGAGAAAATGGGATTGGGGAGGGGTTTATTCACATGATCAAAGTACTATATGTGGCACCATCGGCTATGGTCATGACTGGGAAAATTTGTTCATCACTTTTCCCTGTCTCAAGATCATCCAGACAGGGATGCCCTTTAAGTCCAGGTCTCTTCGCGCTTTCTCTTGAACCATTGGCACAGTTCAATTGACAGTCACAGAATATTTTTCCTATACCCATACAAAGCACACTTCATCATATTGCTTTTTATGTGGACGACGTCCTTATTTTTATGCAGAACCCTTCAATATCAATAAATTATCTGCTCAGGGCGATAGAAGACTTTGGCAGTCTGTCAGGCTTTAAAATTAACTGGCCAAAATCTGCTTTTTTACCCATTAATGAGGCTGCCAGGAATACCATTCTCCCGGCAGACATTCCCATGGTCGAACATTTTAAATATCTTGGTATCGAAATATTTCCCACATTAAACCAGACTGTTAAACACAATTACTCCAATTTATCTAATAAGATTCTCCAGGACCTCAATAGATGGTCAAGACTACTCTATTCTTTACAAGCCCGAGCTTCAATAATTAAAATGAACATATTACCAAGAGTTAATTTTGTTAGTTCACCACTTCTCTTACCGCCGCCTACTGGCTACTGGCTAAACGTCCCAGACTAAAAATGTCGACTGCTCAAAGGAAAAAACAGGATGGGGGGTTGGCAATTCCAAACTTCAAATTACACTTTTGGTCCTTTTCACTAAGACCATTAATTGCTTGGTTCGATTCTAAAATGGAGGTATCCTGGTGGGCTCTAGAGGAGGAGCTAGTTTCCCCATGGAGACTCCAGGACATCATTTATACAAATATTTCCATCAAGCAATGCAGACTACAGTTTGGTCCTCTCATTACACGTTATACAAACCTGGCTTTATGCCCAGAAATCCTGTAATATTAAATGTCAATGGCATCTTAACACCCCAATTTTTAATAACAGTCAATTACTCATAGGGCGGAGACCTATTACCTTTTCTCAGTGGGAGAAAAAGGGTGTTCATATTTTATGGGAAATGTTTAATGACAGTGGCCTCTGTTCATTTCAAGATTTGACAAGCTGGTATGATCTTCCTGGTACATCCTTCTTCTTTTATTTACAGCTCAGGACAGCGCTGAAGGCTTATGGAGTACCGTGGGACAAAGCACTAAAATAACACCCAATTCACAGATTTTTTAATAATATAGTAGCACTTAAGGGTTTTGTCTCTCAGTTTTATAGTTTCCTACTTGTGTCCTCCTATAAGGATCTCTCTCTAGACAGAATATGGAGGAGGGATGTCCCAGAATTGGATCCTGATTTTAGTTGGAGATCAGTCTGGCACAGTATCTGTTTATCTTCTCCTAATCCGGGCCGCCAACAAATACACCTGAATTATGCACATTGAGCCTACTTGACCCCTAGAAGAATGCACGCGATGGGTCTCTTGCCTGGTCCGCAATGTACTTTATGTACCCTTGGGGTTCCTGGCACATTCCTCCATATGTTCTGGGAATGCCCACCCGTTGCGTGCTTTTGGAGAAATGTGTCCTCTCAATTGTCTGATATTTTTTCTTTAACTATACCTGCACTCCCAACTATGTTACTCCTGAATGATATATCTCAGCTGTCGGCACCTAGACAACTCCAAAGACTCACTCTTGCTGGCCTCACAGTAGCCAAGAAGCTGCTTGCCATAAGGTGGAAACATCCCAGTAAACTCTCTTTAAGCAGCTGGATTTTGACTTATTTAGATATAATTTACCTGGAGGTATCCACTGCTCGGGTGGCAGGAGTTGAAGAATCTAATATTAGCTTATGGCAGTCGGCAGCTGAGAAATTGAAGGAACGAATATAATCTTGAATGATTATGCCTTTTTTTTTTTCATGGAATACTGTCTCTTTAGTTTGCTTGTTCTTTCACTTTTACTTCACTCCACTCACAACATGGAGACACTATACCCATGGAATGCCAGTGACATGTTTTTACACATGTATGTAGGTATGCTTAGATATCTGTATGTGTGCATATGTGCATGTGTATGTATGTATTTATGTGTGCATGCACATATAGTATTAGTGATAATGATGGTGGTGATGTTAATGACAACTACTGTTATCGTTGTGACTACATGTGTGTATGCATGCATGTGTGTATGTATGTATGTGTGCATACGCATTTACATATGTGTGTATGTGTTTATATGTATATGTATATATGCATAACCTTTTTTTTTCTTTTGAGAAACAAATCTCACTGGCCTTTTTTTATGTTGTAACTGTCTTTGGGGAAAAAGAAAAAAAAAGAAATAAAACATTTCATCAGAAAAAAAGTGAAAATCAATGAATCAGTGGGTGCATGCGCACACCACTTTAGGTTAATAATCTTAAAGATTATTAATTTTCCACGTTAATTAGCCCAGGTGGAGATAATTCCCATAGTTATGATACTGGGTGGGGAGATAATCTCGATATGGTAGATAACTCACTATCTTGTTTTGAAAGGGTTATGACAGTTTAGTTTGATAAATTGTTTATATAAAGTTTGCTACACTCTTTAATGCATATGGGCTGTTCCACAGTGATGCAGTTTTTTCTGAGGGTAATGTTCAGACAAACACTCGTGAAAATAGTTATTATTTATTGTTTCACCCTTTCAAATGGCATGAATTTAAACCTAAAGTTTTTTGGATATTTTGCATGAATATTGTAGGAAATTTATTTAGATTTTAAACAATAATTATCAGTTCTTGCCATACATACAGTGTCACTTTAAGGTATCGTAACCACTCACCCCCAAGTGTGTGGGGTTTTTTTTAGGTTTTTTAAAAATTTCTTACTTAGTCTATTTTAGTCATTTTCTAACCACCTTATTACTTTGATATATATATATATATATATATATATATATATATATATATATATATATATTTATATATATATATGTATGTATGTATATATATATGTATGTATGTATATATATATATATATATATATATATATATATATTTGTATACATATATGTATATATCACATTCACTTCCCATATGTGTGTGTGTATGATTCTAACATTGTCTGCTACATCAGTTCATGTTCACATTACAGGCAAAGACAAACTCTGACATATGACCTTGGAGGAAGCTGAAGGACAGGTTTCAACTAAATACATTCCAGATGAATTTCACTTTCTGTGTCATTCACATCATCAACAGCAACCATTTTCATTGGCTCTGAAATATCTGATGACTTCCTGTATTATTCAGGGAAGACACTGTCCCAGATAACCAAAGGTTGTTATCACTTCCCTTGGTGACTTCTCATAGTCACTTCCCCTTAAAAAGTGAAATTCATCAGGAATGACCTCAGAGATAGTTGTGGGACCAGTTTCCACTTAATTCACTGAGTCAATAAGAGGCTGGGCTGGAATTTCCATCTCTTATGTGGAAATATACACATCTTACTGCTCTCTGTGACATATCAGAAGTATTTCATTTAGACATATGAAGGCTTTATAATAAATAAAACAATCATTTTCAGTGTGTACAAAAGTATGACATAAGCCTTGATATACACTCACTGGCCACTTTATTATGTACACCTTGCTAGTGGACCCCCTTTTTCATTCTTAGTGGCATAGATTCAACAAGGTGCTGGAAACATTCCTCAGAGATTGTGGTCCATATTGACATGATAGCATCACACAGTTGGTGCAGATCTGTCATTTGCACATCCATTATGCAAATCTCCTGTTCCACCACATCCCAAAGGTGCTCTATTAGATTGAGATCTGGTGACTGTGGAGGCCATTGGAGTACAGTGAACTCATTGTCATGTTCAAGAAAACTAGTTGAGATGATTTGAGCTTTGTGACATGGTGCGTTACCCTGCTGGAAGTAGCCATCAGAAGATGGGTACACTGTGGTCATAAAGGGATGGACACGGTCAGCAACACACTCTGACACAATCCAGAGCAGCACAGGGGTACCACAAGAAACCGTCCTGGCCCTGTTCCTGTACACAATCTATACAGCAGACTTCAAACATAACACCAGTGGATGCTTCCTCCAGAAATTTTCTGACGATACAGTCAGTCTTTAAACATCTATAGATTTAAGGACTTCCTTAAACACCAGTCTTTGTTAGAAGGATATTATACATATAAGCAAGGTTACTTTGATAGGTGGGAAAAGTTTATTGAAGCTGAGGGGTGGTGAGAAATGACAAGTGGTGAAATCTAAAACTGTGAATGGTCTCTACTTATTTCTTCAAGAATGCCTTTTTGTCAGTTTGTATTTGTTGTGGTTGAGCTAGTTTTGGAGTATTATGCCAATATGGAATTTTTACTGTACGACCATGTGTTGTGTGAGGTACATTGTTGATAGAGAAAAAAAAAGAAAAAAATTCCTGTCTCGTATTATAAATCCATGTCAGTTATTTTGGTATCTGATATGCCTTTTTGCGTGGTGTTATTTTCACTCTTGAAGCCCAAACCTAACACTTCCTGCTGAAGAGATGCCGTTTTTCTCCCTTTACAGGGTGTGCATACACCACTGGAAAGAGACAGAAACAAATCAGGAAATGTGCTTTAAAAATACTGAATGTACATGTAGAATTTTCCAGTGAAGAAAATGATCAGATGGTGCAGAAGTGACTAAGCAAAGTGTGCTTGTTTAATTCTACTTTGCATGGAGAAAAACTGATACCCATCTCTCAACACATTATATAACAGATAGCCTGTGCGTCATGTGTGTCATGTCAGCCTAACCCCTGACTGTCTGTTTTCGTTGTTACACTGCAAAGAAATCCTAAAAGCTCCAAGGGAAAATACCCATTGAGTGATGCTACAAAGTATCCCTTTGAGGTGTAATGACCAACAGCCGACAGGAATCTTAATTTAGCCACAGACATTACATCATTTAACAGAGAAAACTGCTGCAGATGTCAGCTGGGGTTGTTTCAGCACCTTGGACAGATCATTATCTCTCAGCAGCAGGACCTGAACTCTTCTGAATCCAATTTTCCTACATTTTGTCATTTAATATTTTAAGTGAACACTTGAAACGTTCCACATCCCAGTTTTTCTGCAAACTGGGATAAGATGCCAGTTTTAAGCCCCTAATAAAAGAAATTAAAAAAGAAAAATGAAAAAATGTCATTCACACTCCCATGACTCCAGATCAGAGAATCCAAATTTGCAAGATTTCTTTTAAAATCTCTATCGCCATCTATTGGACATGTTAAGCATTGCAACATTTGCAGACGGTGAAAAGAGTGAAAAACAGTCTGTGCTGGTTTTACTGACATTTTTCAACAAATGCACTGAAAATTACCATAAAAAACTAGGTGAAATTTTTTTAAAAAAAATCTCAGTTTCCGTTTTTTTGTGTTTTAATTCAGCTATTAATGTTAAACAACATAACTAAATTATTCACATGAAAACCAATTCAACATGTTTTCAAATAAAATCATCAGATTTAATCCAGTAATTGTGACAAACTCAAAACACACAAAATACCAGATTGCTGGGCCCTGCACACACACATTGTAAAAAGAAACTATTTGTTTTAATTCTAAAAAGTTATTGGCTGCCTTAAATCGTCAAATCATTACAAAATTACTTCAACTTGTCTTCTCAAATTCAGCCAACTTAAAATTTTAAGGAAGTGAAAATTACTAGCTTTTTTAATTTTTTTTTTTACAGTGCATCTCGTCACTTAAGGAAGTTTTCAGAGCTCAAACAATTTTGACAGTCTAGAGGATAAATTACCATGCTTATTGTTTGGTAATACCAGCACACTGCGTGAACATGACACATATGCATGGATGGATTATTTAATTGCCCTGCTGGGCACAGGCCCGAGGCCCAAGATATTAGGGTCCACCCTTGCCTCCACCAAAATATCACTTAAATTAAGACATACTGTCCAGGAGGAGACTCAAGATGACCCCAAAGAGACACAAAAACACTACAAAGGGATGCAAAGGAACAGCAAAGAGACACTAAATTCACTGCAAAACAGGAAAAACAACAAAAACAACCACAAAGAGGCATAAAATGACCAAAATAGACACAACACAACCAAAAAGAGACATAAAACAACCACAAAATGATGTCAAGCTCATTACCCTGTCTCTTAGGCTGAGCCCAGCCACCCCACGTAGACAACTAATTTCAATCTCATTCTTTTGGTCACTACCCGGAGCTCATGACCATAGGTGAGGGTCAGATGTTGTAGATGGACCAGTGAATCGGAAGCTTCGCTTTTTGACTCAGCTCTCTCTTCACCACAGTGGTCTGGCGCAGCACCCACATCACTGCAGAAGCCGCACCAAACTGCTGATCCATATCATGTTTCATTCTACCCTCATTTGTGAACAAGACCCAAAGATATTTGGACTCCCTCGCTTGAGGCTGTAACTCCCTCCCAACCCAGAGGGACCAATCCACCATTTTCCGGTTGAGAACCATGGCCTCAGATTTGGGGGTGCTGACTCTCATCCTAACACGCTCCCCTGCATTTAGCTGCAAACGGCCCCAGTGCATGCTGGAGGTCACGTGAAAGAAACAAACTAAGGAAAATTTGACTTGACTCTGCCCCGTGCAGTCTCATGTCAGGCATTAACAATAACCATCAAGATTTAATGTATGAAATCACAACAATCCATGATAGAATGAGAAAACAGGGCACTGCAGCCATATTTATTAAGATTCCTACTCGGGTACGCCATAGAAACAAATATTAAAGTATCAAAAGCAGAGGGTAAAGGCATAGTATGGACAGAGATCACTAAAGCAGAGCAGCTGCACTAGGATCAGGAAGTCGGAGGAAGACACTTACACTCTATTCAAGATGAAGTCCGTTTATTAAGAAATAGAGAGGGAAATATGAAAGAAGAGACGGTCATCACCAGGATGAGATCATGGTCGTCTCAGCAGTACACTTTATATCTTAGTATATAATGACGAAAACTCTGTCTATGGGTGTGTCTGTCTGTGTGTCTGTTCCACGTTTTTCTCCTCACTGACTTGATCAATCCATGTGAAATTTGGCACAGTGGTAAAAGGTAACGGGAGGATGCGAATGAAGCAGTATTACATCAACTGGCCAAAGGGGGCGCTATAGCAACTGATTGAAATCGCAAACTTTGAATGGGCATATCTCATGTCCCGTATGTCGTAGAGACGTGAAACTTTACACAGAGATGCCTCTCCTCATGAGGAACAAATATGCCTCTAGAACCCATAACTTGCGGTTGTATAGATTTTCCGCCATTTTGAATTTTTGAAAAACACTTATCGATCTCTTCCTAGGAAGTTTGACCAATCTGCATGCAACTCAGTGAACATAATCTAGGGACCAATATCTAAAGTTCCCTCTTGGCAAAAGTTGGAAAACTTACTAAAACTGAGCTTCTATAAGGCAATGAATATTGCGGAGGGCGTGGCTCATCACATAAAGGTGTATAACATCTCAAGGGTTTCACCGATCACCACGCAACTTTGTAGGCATATGACCACACATAATCTGAGGGGACCCCTCCATTATTGAGCCCATCAAACAAAATGGGGGCGCTAGAGAGCTAATTTCTTATCTAGGCCTAACCGCCATATCGATTTTTACTAAACTTGGTAGATATGTAGAACAGGACGCTTCAAGGTGACTGGAGAAATTTAACAAGGCAGGAGCTGCCTGGTCAGCTTCCTCGTAACAACAGGAAGAGACTTTAAGTGAACATTGTAGGAGTTAACTAACTCCAGAAGACCCCACCCCCCAAAAAAACAGAAGACTAAGCCGAAGAAGAAGAAGAAGAAGAGGAAGAAGAAGGAGGAGGAGGAGGAGGAGAAGGAGGAGGAGTATTTCGTTTCATGTTGTTTTAATTCTTTATTAAACAATCGAATACAAACCACATAGAAGTGACATAAATCATTACAAAAAATATAATTAAACAGGACATAAACAAAGCCTGAAAACAATATTAAATACAAATACATTAAGAAGGTGCACAAATTTATCGTCTTAACAGCCTTCTTGTTTTCGGAAAAATGGTTTTCATGTGTGACTTGGTGTCATTTTCAAGGAGGGTTTAGAGTTATTACACTGGGATTTGTGGATATGAACTAACTAATATCAAGATGCTGCTTAAATCATGAAGTATCAGTAATAATGATGCAATAACATAATAAACTGTATGAAATAACACTGACAAGGGCCACTCTGCTGTACAACGATCTCAGAATAATTGACAGACATGGACCTTTTATTTTGAAGAAGTGGTGCCGGAAGCAGTGTCACTTCCTGTGCGGAGTCTAGTTGAGGAGGTTTGTCAAAAACTTATCTTTCCGCCTTGAGTTCCGTTGTTTCTGTCACGTGGAAGAGTTATCTGTGAGAGTAGCTATAAGATAAAACCGAAGTGAACCATCAGAGGCCGTATGTTTGGTAAAACTTAAGTGAACTTTTTCTAAGTTTTCGGGACGTTTCACCGTAGGCTCACCTCTGTCAGCTAAGAATGCTAAATGAAGTTAGCATAGTGTGCAAGCTGGAAATAGAAACAGAACTCGGCCACACAGCGGAGTCGGCGTGACTGTTCGATAGAGAACAAACTGTATTTTTCCTGAACCCACAATGTCCAGATAAACTTGTCTGAATGGAGTCTGCACTGTCCTTTCTAACTGAAAAAGTGCGGATTGTCCGGTGTCGTACGAAGCTAATGAAGTTGTATTGCTCTCTGGAAGTAGACGGAGGCGGCGGTATCCAGTAACACGACGCACATCAGAGTGAATAAACCATCTTTAAAGGAGTGTGTCTGGAGGAAAAGTTGCTGTGATTCAGTAAACATGTCTAAAGTTCAAATGCTGAGAGCTTTTGTCAACCAGCGACTAACTGCGGCTGCTGAAGAGATCTTTGAGCTGTTTGAAACAACGATAGCAGAGTACGAGGAGAAACTTGAGTTCAGTTCAAAAGAGAATCACCGACAACGGAAACTACTGGACGCTGTTTACAACCCTGTCCGGTTACACAGAGCAGGTTTGTACTGGTTTTATTGTTTTATTATCACAACCAGCGGTGGAGGAAGTACTCAGATCCTCTACCTAAATGATAATGAGAATAACAATAGTAGTAATAATGAACTTTATTTATTTAGTACCTTTCATACAAGAAATGCAGAGTGGTTTACAATAAGGGCACTATAGGCACTGAGTGCTTCACATGAAAATAGAATTAACATAAAACAGCATAAAATCAGAACAGAAAACTAGAAATCATAAAAACAGATAAGACTTTAAAGTTGCAGCAGCGTGAAGCATAAATAGAAAGTAAAAGCATACAAAGAAAGAGTTTCGGACCTATATGAGGAAAGTAAGAGCTAGTTAAAGACTTAAGTGAACAGATATGTTTTTAGCATTCTTTTAAAAATATGTAGCGAGCTGGCTTCCCTGATATCAATAGGTAGTGTGTTCCATAGCTTTGTAGCGTAATTGAGAAAGGCTGCACCCCAAAGGCTGTTTCTGGGGACCACCAATAAACCAGCGGCAGATGATCACAGTGCTGTTGGAGGCAAATAGTTAACAAGGAATTTAGCAATGTAGCTAGTTCCCAGTCCATTTAGGACTTTGTATACAAGGAAGAGGAGCTTAAAATCAATTGTAAAAGTAACAGGAAGTCAGTGCAGAGCAGCTCAGACTGGCCTGATGTGCTCTCTCCTCTGTCCTGTAGCTGAGCTGCAGAGTTTTGAATGAGCTGAAGTCTCTCAGTGGTGGTTTTTTTTTTTTTTTTTTTTTTTTGGAAGGCCAAAAAAAAGTGCGCTATAGTAGTTGAGTCAGCTTGAAATAAAGGCATGAATCAATTTCTCAGCATCATGTGAAGTTATTTTGTTTTTCAAAAACAAAATAACGCCAATAAAAGTAGATACCACACTGGGCTGTTCATTATCACTAAGTGGCTCATTTTCTTACTTTTTGAATATGAATGCATATTTGTCCATAAGTATTTTTGAAACTCTTCTTACTTACCTGGGGGATCAGTTTGTTTATGAACATTTAGTATGATTAACCTTTGTTCTTTTAACTTTTACTGTATTGCCCCCTAAAGGAAACTTTTACCTGACACAGCCAGGTGCAAATGTTTAAGAAAGTAGTGCTATTAGGGGTGTAAGTGTTAACATGAAAGTTTCTCAGAGGGTTGTATGTATTTTATCATTCTCCACAGATGTCCAGCAGCTGTTGGTGGTTAAAAAAGAGGTTCATCCTGAGCAACAGGAGTGGAGCTCCAGTCTGGACCAGGAGGACCCAGAGCTCCCACACATCAAAGAGGAACAGGAGGAACTCTGGAGCAGTCAGGAGGGAGAGCAGCTTCAAGGGCTGGAGGAGGCTGATGTCAAGTTCACATTCACTTCAGTCCCTGTGAAGAGCGAAGAAGATGATGAAGAGAATGCTCAGTCCTCACAGTTTCATAAGATACAAACTGAACAGATGAAAACAGGAGCTAAAGGAGAGGACTGTGGAGGACCAGAACCAGCCAGGAACTCAGATCCAGATAGTCCTTTGCAACAACCAGCTACTGATGACAAGACTTCACACTCAGAACCTGAGACTGATGACAGTAGACATTGGGAGGACACTCAGGAACTTCAGTCAGGTTTAAACCCGCCACAAAACAATAGGGTGAAACCATTTCGTTGTTCAGTTTGTGGTAAAAGATTCATACTAAAGCATCATCTCAGAAGACACATGAATGTCCACACAGGGGAGAAACCATTTAGTTGTTCAATTTGTGGTAAAAGATTTGCACAAAAGGAACACCTGAAACTACACTTGATCGTCCACACAGGGGAAAAACCATTTAGTTGTTCAGTTTGTGATGCAAGATTTGCGCGAAAAGGACATCTGCATAAACATTTGACTGTCCACACAGGGGAGAAACCATTTAGTTGTTCAGTTTGTCGTAAAAGTTTTGCGCTAAAAGGAACTCTGAAAGAACACTTGATTATCCACACAGGGGAGAAACCATTCAGTTGCAGTGTTTGCAATAAAAGATTCACTCGACTCAACTATGTCAAAAGACACAAGTGTGTTGGTGAGAGTAGCAGCAATAAGTGAATCTGTGGAGATGCTTGTTAAGACATTTTTTCCAGCATAATTTAAGCACCGAGGGCAAGACTTGGTTTAACACTGTAGATTTCAGGATGATACAAAGTCTTCTCAGACAAAATGAAGCTGCACAAGTGTTGTAATTCTGTTAGGGATGTCAATTTTTGTAGATTTTTCTTTCGATAGCCTCCCACCTGTTAACCAGTAACTAACTGGATAATTAAAACTACACTACATCATGTGAGATGTAAGATATAATAGACCCTTTGAGGGTTGACCTCACTATGATGTCATTTCATTAGCTGGAGGCAAAACAGGACTCACGACCACAGGGCTGTAGGCTACAAAGGACTCTTAAAATGTTGTCTTGTGTTATGTGTCACTAAAATGAGAGCCCTGTTGGTTGAAGAAAGGGAGCGTTATATTTCTACATGAATTAACGAACAGTTAAGTTAATCACACATTCACCTGGCTTGGCACTGTGCTGCTTCATTTCCCCAGACAGAGTGCACTCTACCCCCTGGAGAATGTGGTGCTCTGGATAATCAAACGGTACACTCAGACAGCGCTCCGAATTTATGAACTGTTCAGTTTGTGCCAGAGTGCACTCCAGCCCTTGGAATGAGTATTTCTGAATGCACCACTTGCATCATCTTCCTCCACTGTCGAAAACAAGTCAACAGAACTTGCTAGCTAGCACTAGCTAATGTCTGTAGAGACAATTTTTTGATTCCAGCTAAGCCCCGCCCACCAAAAAACCATTATACTGTTTACTAACAGTAAACAGGTCTATACATTGATAACGTTGTTCACAACACGTAAAGGGAGTTTGTGCCTCAAAATTGAACCACCTACTCACTGGGGCAACCTGGGGGGAGACCAGAGGGTCAACATGATGTTTCCACAGCAACACTGTTGGGTCAGGCGGCGTTACTTGTTGTAATCACCAAAGAAGCAGCAATGTTAGCTCACTTCCACCAGACCCGGGTGGCACACAGTACAATGAATGTAGGGTAGTAAAATCAATCTTTTGGCCAACATGTCTAACCAGTCAAAAATATATTCTTGTTCAACTGTTGACATTTCTTGATTCTGTAATTTATTCTCAACATTATTTTGTTTTCTGGACACTGTGTTTTTGGTATAACATGTATTATTGAAAATCCCCTCCCCTTTAACCTTCCTCAATCTGTCTCTCTGCTCAATGGATGGGCGGAGCCTCAGAGCCTTTATAGGCAGTCAGCTCACCTATGGCAAACCCCTAAAGAACCAAGAGCTGGCTTGCCACATGTGCATGACTTTTCCTTCCTATTCTTTGAACTGTTTGTGTGAAATGTAGGTTTTCTTTTGTTTAAATGCATTAAATCAGCTTTAGTAGTTTATGATTAATTTGCTGTATAGATACGTTTCATTAGTAGGAAGTTTTTCTCTTTATGCCTAAGTTAACACTGTTAAAATTGTGATGCTAAACTGCCTTTGTTGGGTTATCTATTGAAACTAGGAACTATGGTGTCTAGATTTTATTCCTTTTCTTCTGTTATCAGATAAACCAAACTATCTTCAAATGAAAAGATTGGACTGGAACCTCGGCTTTGCTCCTTTGTCCTAACCGACAAACCATTGAGTTGTATATAGGCCTGGAATCAGACTATCCTTAGGCAGAAAATCAGTATTCATCCTACTAAATATTCTTCATTCATGTATTCATTGATTGAAATAGTTTCAAAACATCTCATAGTATATTTTGTGCACTTATACTGCACTATGGTCAACATATGTGATTTATAAATTAACGACTTAGGTTCCATTGACACAATTACTGATATAAACACAGCTCTCTACTTTTCACTAACATGTTTTTCAGTGCATTCATGAGGTTGAACGTGACACACCAGAAGTAAAAAACAAAAACAGAAAGACATACTCATCTACTGCAGAGCCATGTACACAGCTCTGGTCTACTGGCAATGAGAAAGAGGTCTATCACCCATTTTTAGCAGGTTGGCTGCATATAATTACTATCTGTTAAAAGAGTATTTTCACAAAAGGGTTTTCAGTCTTTGAGCATAATGTATAACTGCTGTTCATATGGTGAGATCCAAGAAATTTCTTTTATCAAGATCAAGCTCTGAAGTGAAAGACAGTAATGTGAATGTACAATTGATGTATTCCATGAAGGCATATAGCTTAGTCAATGTACCATTCCATACCATTAATACATCATCTATCCTCCACCAAAGAGAAATCTTAGAGTAGAAGTGGTTAGACGAGGTATTAAAAATGAATCTTCTGTTGATTAATTTTTGTTGTTTGATCAATCAATCATTTCAGCTTTAATTTAATATTCTGTTGGGTCCTTTAATCCACAAAAATTAATCATCATTTAGGAGCTTTTCGTATATTTTGTGCACAGAATCCTGATTTGAGAAGTAACTCGTAACTAAAGCTGTCAAATAAGTGTGCTGGATTATTTTCACTTTATGCTACCTTATATTTCTCCTCCTCTATATTTCAGAGAGAAATATTGTGCAACCATACTGTCGCCTCACAGCAAAAGGGTTCCTGGTTTGATCCCGGATGTGGGAGCCTTTCTGTGCAGAGTTTGCATGTTCTCCCCATTTCACCGTGGGTTTTCTCCAGGTACTCCAGCTTCCTCCCACAGTCCAAAGACACGCAGATTGGAGATAGGTTAATTGGTGACTCTAAATTGTCCGTAGGTGTGAATGTAAGTGTGAATGGTTATCTCCCTGCGATAATCTGGCGACCTTAGAAAATGGATGGATGGATGGATGGACATACAGTGTGATACATTTAGTCATGATGTGTATTTAATGATTGAACAGAGGCTCAAAGTCTTGTAACCACTAACAAGTAACCAGATGTGTTTCAGGTGTCCCTGAGTTGTTAGCATTTTCACCAAAGAGACATTTCCCCTCTAAACTTGGGAAAATGTGACATGGTTTCTTTTAAGTAAGTCAACGTTTGAGGCCCAAAGAGGTAAAATGATCTAATATTTCACAAAAAAGGGAGAAAAGTTTAACAGAAAAACGAATACAAATATGTAAACAGAATGACAGAGTTCTTCGTCAAAGAATACAACATCATTAAGGTCTCAAACAAGTAATCTTGATGTGAGTTGTAGTAGAGTTGGTGCATTAATAATGTCGCAAATTCCATACTGTAGCATTTGCAATATTTTTTTATGATACAATTATGGAAAATACAGTCACACAGTTCATCCTAACCTGTTATTTGCTAGACTGATATATGTTTATAAATGCAGGGAATATCATTGTGTGTATGTGTGTGTGGAAGAGAGAGAGAGGGGAGAATCCTTTACTTTTTTTTACTGAAGATGCTGCTTAAATCATGATATATCAATAATACTGATCCAATAATACAATAAACTGTATGAAATAACATTCTCATGCGCCATTCTGCAACACAACTAGCACAGTGAGTAAAATAGTGTGATCACTTTTATTTTGAAGAAGCGGTGCTGGCAGCAGGTTTACTTCCTGTTTGCAGTCTGCTAGAAGGGGTGTGTTGACAGATCTTTGCTGAAAACCCTTTTCTCCGCCGTGAGCCCTGCTCTTTCCATCACCTACTTCATCAGATACAACCGGAGTGAACCACCGGATTCCGTACATTAAGATAAACTAGTTTCAATGGACTTTTTCTAAGTTTTCGGGACGTTTCACTGCAGACTCGCCTCTGTTAGCTAAGAATGCTAAATGAAGTTAGCATAGTGTGCTAGCTAGAAATATACGGAAACGGAATGCGACCACAGCGGAGTCGGAGTAACAGTTCGAAGGATAACAAATTTTCATGGACCCACAATGTCCAGGTAATCCCGTCTGAATGGATGGCGTGCTGCTCCCTCCAATTTTAAACGTCTGGATTAGCCCCCGGTGTTTTGCTAAGCTAATGAGGTTAGCTCGCTAGCTGGAAGTAGGCGGACGCGAATGTAATCTTTCACCGCAGCGCACATAAGATCGAACAAACCATTTTAACTTGAGTGTTTTTGAGGAAAAGTTTCTGTAATTTATAAAAAATAATGTCTAAAGTTCAAATGCTGAGAGCCTTTGTCAACCAGCGACTAACTGCGGCTGCTGAAGAGATCTTTGAGCTGTTTGAAACAACGATAGCAGAGTACGAGGAGAAACTTGAGTTCAGTTCAAAAGAGAATCACCGACAACGGAAACTACTGGACGCTGTTTACAACTCTGAAGTTCGGTCACACAGAGCAGGTTTGTACTGGTTTTATTGTTTTATTATCTTTGACGGCTTTTTATCTCAAAGTGGCTCATCGTCTCGCTTTTTGACGGTACATGCATATTTGTTCATAAGTAGAGAAAGAAATCTAGTTCTTAAAATGGACAAGCAGCGGATACTTGCTGTAGCTCTGGTTGAGGTCGAAAGGCTGTTGGGTACAGGGAAACGGAGATCTATGTGGGTACAAGAGACTCTTAAAAAAAAAAGGGTGGATCACGGAGAGTACTACCAGTTGGTAATGGAGCTTCGCCACAAACCACGCGTGATACCAGCCAAAAGCTGGCATATGCCAGCCAGTGTTACCTCTGATCATATGTATGTTTTTCATTAGTCTCCACAGATGTCCAGCAGCCGTTTGTGGTTAAAGAAGAGGTTTCCCCTGAGCAGCAGGAGTGGAGCTCCAGTCTGGTCCAGGAGGACCCAGAGCCCCCACACATTAAAGAGGAACAAGAGGAACTCTGGAGCAGTCAGGAGGGAGAGCAGCTTCAAGGGCTGGAGGAGGCTGATGTCAAGTTCACATTCACTTCTGTCTCTGTGAAGAGTGAAGAAGATGATGAGGAGATACCCCAGTCCTCACAGTTTTATAACAGACAAACTGAACAGATGGAAACAGAAGCTGATGGAGAGGACTGTGGAGGACCAGAACCAGCCAGGGACTCAGATTCAGACACACATCTACAACCAGACACCATTGAGAGGACTTTACGCTCTGAACCTGAGACTGATGACAGTAGAGATTGGGAGGAGACACAGGAATCTCAGTCAGATTCAAACTTGTTGCAAAACAATGAAGTACCCGTCAGTGATATGGACTGTAATACTGGAAAAACATCATTAAGAGATCATGCGGGAAAAAATTGTTTCACCTGTTCAGTTTGTAAAGCAAATTTCAGTCTCAGTAACAGTTTGGTTAAACATATGAGAATCCACACAGAGGAGAAACCATTTTGTTGTACAGTTTGTAGTAAAAGATTCGCACAGAGGCAACACCTGAGACGACACTTGACTTTCCACTCAGGGGTGAAACCATTCAGTTGTTCAGTTTGCAGTAAAAAATTTACACTAAAACAAAATATGAAACGACATTTGGTTGTCCACACAGGGGAGAAACCATTTAGTTGTTCAATCTGTAGTAAAGGATTTGCACTAAAGGGAGATTTGAGACGACACCTGACTGTCCACACAGGAGAGAAACCATTTAGTTGCAGCGTTTGCAATAAAAGATACACTCGGCCCTGTTTTGTCAAAAGACACAAGTGTGTTGGTGAGAGCAGCAATAATAATTCAAGCTGTGGAGATGCTTGTTGAAACATTTTTTTTTCCAGCAGGAATTCAAGTACTGACAGCGAGACTTTGTTAAACACTGATTAGGAAACAGTCAGAATTAAGACTGATACAGACTCCAAATTAAGTCTAATCTTTAATAGATGATCTTTGATTTCATTATTTGATTAGTATAATCTTTGATTAGACTTGTTTTAAGTTGTCTTAAAAATGTTAATGTTCCCTCTACATCACTGTCATCAACATTTGTGATTAATAAATGAAACGACTTGACTTAGCTCCCAATAACACAATGTATTTATAATTTAATGGACTCCCCTGTTCTTGAATTGATCTCTTACCGTGTGTAAAACATCAACAACAGTTGATTCTTAAACTGCTAGTACTGTATTCAGTGTCATTTCATCTGAATCACAAGTTTTTTAGATAAACTTAGATTGGACACAGCTGATGATGTAAGATAACAGCAATGTCTCGTAATATTTACATATTCCAGAATTTAGGTGTATTTTATGAATCTACAAGGTAATAAGAGGTTATTGTCTACCAGAGGTCCCTGGGGACCTCCGTGCTGCCCTGCCAACTCTACCAGGAAACAGCAGTGCCCCAAGCTTCAGAGAGCTGGTGGGTGAGCGGACAGGTATGACATCTGTGAAGAACACCAGAACAAAAACCCCGATACATCACAGACAGATTGATAATAACATCCAAAACCAGGTTTCACTCTCAGTGGTTTCTGTGACATGAGAAATACTCAAAATAAGTATAGTAACCCAACACCTCTGTTTCAAAATGGCACGCATCATGTCAATGCATGGCACCTTTAAATATACTAGTTATTGCAGTTCAAGCAGTCTTTTGTGATACCTGTATCGCACATGTTGATACTGCAGTGAAGTTGCATTTTCAACATACTGCGTAGCCTTACTATAGACACTTGTAGGCTTTAAGCCACTCACTGTATAATGTTAATAATGTTGAAAGGTCTGGAGGATGAGGTAATTTGAAAATGTCAACTGTGTCCACACCGGACAAAGTGGTCAAGTTGTTGAGAAAAGCATTTTTCTTGGTTTTGTATGGCTCACATCCAACATGAGTTTCTATTTTCTGATGATACCTGCTGCCTGCAGGTTCATCCAACCATTTTATGTAGTCACTTTCCTCTGAATCCAATTCATGCAGGACATAGATTGATCTTTTCCTGCCTTCCATCTGAATTTTGCGCATCATAATGGTCACATTTGCAAACAAACTGTTCTGCTCGCAAAAACGGCCAAAATTTTATGATCATCATTTGAAAGTGTGATAAGAAGCTAGTTTTCTAGGCAGTCCGTGTCTTTGTTTGGTATCAGGATCAGAGTGATGACACCTTGAGTTTTAGTTACAGGAAGAGCATTTTTTTTTTTTTTCCTTTTTCCAATATTTTCTGAGAGGACCTAAACCAAAAAAGGTGCCAGTTGTTTGTCAGACATTGGCCGTGTTTCCCAGTTAAGATCGATCTTAAGACTTAAGAGCACATTTAAGAACGTCTTAGCAAAGAAGGGTTGCTAAGATAGGGGTTTTTTCCAGATGAGTTCTTAATGCCCTTCGTAGGATCGCTCTTAAGATCGCTCTTTAAGAAGGTCTTAACTGGAGCTGCCCACTACTGCGGTGCTGAATCTAAATCAATCAATGTCAGGCAAATCAATCACCTACCACTTAAAGGGATAGTGCACCCAAAAATGAAAATTCAGCCATTATCTACTCACCCATATGCCGACAGAGGCCCTGGTGAAGTTTTAGAGTCCTCGCATCCCTTGCAGAGATCGGCGGGGGAGCGGCTAGCACACCTAATGGCTGACGGCACCCCAGACTAACGTCCAAGAACACAAAATCGAATCCACAAAGTATCTCCATACTGCTCATCCGTAGTGATCCAAGTGTCCTGAAGCCCCGACATAAAAAGTTGTTTGGAAAAACGTCATATGAACTCTGTTTTTAGCCTCACTGTAGCCTGTAGCTCTGACTGCTTCTCTGTGCTCCGTGCTCACGTGTGCGCGCTCAGGGTGATCGGTGATGCACGGTCTCTGAAGAGCAGCAGTCTTGTCAGTACTGATGTCCAGATTCTCAAGTGCAGGCATCGCCAATTCCCAGTCTGAGCAGCAAAGACTCATCCGTTGGCACTGCTTTGCATTTGAAACAACTACACTACCAGGTTTCCAGTGCTCGACTCCGGTATTCTGCGGCTGGCTGAGGGTTAGGCTCATGAGCTGCGGCAGCTGCTTTGTCCAGTAGCCTGAGTTCCGCGTCTGTATACACAGGCTCAAACAAATGCGGCTCAACAAAGAAATGCTGTTCCTCCTCAATTTCAGAGTCTTCAGACATGTTGGGCTGTCCTTTGCTAAAAGACCGTAGTGCAAATTATCTTTTAGCTACTGTGGTTACTGTTGTCTCCCCCTGCGGTGCACGTGTCACGTGATGTAAACACGGGTAAGCAAAGCTCATGCTTTTGCTGGTTGCACGCAAGCATGCACATGTGAGCACGGAGCACAGAGAAGCAGTCAGAGCTACAGGCTACAGTGAAGCTAAAAATAGAGTTCATATGACGTTTTTCCAAACAACTTTTTATGTCGCGGCTGCAGCACACTGGGATCACTACGGATGAACAGTATGGAGATACTTTGTGGATTTACTCTTATGTTCTTGGACGTTAGTCTGGGGCACCATCAGCCATTAGGTGTGCTAGCCGCTGCCCCCGCCGATCTCTGCAAGGGATGTGAGGACTCTAAAACTTCACCAGGGCCTCCGTCAGCATATGGGTGAGTAGATAATGGCTGAATTTTCATTTTTGGGTGTACTATCTCTTTAGTCAGCGCTGCTGCCTAATGCACCAATTTCCTGCTGCTCGTGTATATGTCTGTTAATAATTCTAATGAAAAACCAAGATGATAGATATTTGTTAATGACCTATTTTCATGACGAAAACAAGACTACAACTAAATAAGAAGTAGTCTTGGTTAGAGAATCATGAGGAAATGTATTATGTTTGAAAAAATATGAAAGACGAAAGGACAAATTAACTTAAGGACCTGCATTGTGTCCTGACCACATTCCATTCTCAGGACCCATCGGCTGTATTCGGCGTCTGACTTCCAGCAGACGGCGATACAGCCTCTGGGGGCAGACCCCCAATTTTTTGGCATTCCAGTTTGATTTGGGCGGAGGAGGCGAATTTCTGTTTCCGACTTCCATTTATATTTAAGTAAATATGCTGAACCATTGCGATGGATTCAGAGTTTGCAGTGACGCCAATTATGTTCCGCCTCGTTAGTTCACTGCACGGACCGTTTAACCTGGCAACAACTGCAGCCGGTTGGTCAATATCACGTGGACTACAAACAGCCTACAACTGGAAACCGGGGCTCTTCCACTCTTGTTCTGGAGGCAAGATCTCTTTATACAGACTCTACATTCCCTGAATGTAGAGTCTGTATAAAGAGACTACATTGTATCCTACTTGCGTTCATCAACGTTGTGTCTCTGCCAATGATCATCTTAATGTGACCAGTTCACAGAAAGACAAAACTGACACTATGAAAACACACAGGCAGCACTCTGACAGTTGTAAAAGAGTTAATGTGATATGTATATGTGGATGCGGAGTGGAGCATACACACACACACACACACACACACACACACACACACACACACACACACACATATATATATTGTCAATGCAGCACATTCACAAACAGACTCAAATGGGAAAGTAGTTGAAGAATTAATGGATGAAAGGAATTTGGTATGTATGAATGATGGGAGAGGAACCAGGGCATACATAACTGCAGGTACTGCAATGTACAAATCTCAAAGTGGGTTTTGTGAAGGCAAAATGGGATTCATTCCAGGAGTTAAGTGAAGAAACAATGACAAGAATGGACTTTTCTGTAGATATAGAGGAAATAAACAATCAGGTAACCTCAGGAATTATTAGGGCAGCAGAGGGAGCTATTCCCAGGAGTAAAAATAAGATGAATAGGAAACCGGTACCATGGTGGACAGAGGAATGCTGTCAGGCTGTTAGAAATAGAAACAGAGCATTTAGACAACTTAAAAGAACCCATAACATACAACATTTAATCCAGTATAAGTGGGCACAGGCAGTAGTGAGAAGAACAATATGCCAGGCTATTTCAGGCACAGGCACTGAGAGTTTGCAGTGCGGCTTTTAAAACATCACCAGTACCTGCTTTACAGGTAGAGATGGGAGAGATGCCACTGGGATTGAGAAGGAAGCAGCTGATGGTGAGTTACTGGGCAAATTTGCAGGGACACAGTGATTCTCACCCGACAAAAGAAGTTCTGTAGGAGTGCTGGGAGAATGGGAAGAATCAGAGGGAAAATTTTGGGCGGGTAGGAAATGATGTGGCAATTGAACTGGGAGACTTAGGAGTGAGGACAAGCCCCACAGTAGTGTATCCGGTGATACCGCCATGGTTGCTTATATGGTCAGATGTAGACTGGTATTTGTTAGAGCTTAAAAGAAAAGAAAAAGGTAAAATAGACTTGGTTAATGCTTTTAAATGTCATGTAATGGGAAAGCATAGTGATTGTATATGGGTATGTATGGATGGAGCTAAAGAACCGGAGACAGGAGTGACAGGATTTGGGGTGGCAGTACCAGCAAAAGGAGTTGGTATTAATAGAAGAACATGTAATGTGTTAGGGGTCTACACGGTGGAAATGTTGGCTGTGTTGATTGCTTTAAGATGGGTGGAAAAATCCAGACAAGACAAGGTACTGATTTGCTCAGATTCTTTCTCAGTTCTAGCAAGCTTGAGATCATTTCATTCTAACAGCCGTCAAGGCGTGTTATATAAAGTCCTTCAGTCAGTCACAAGAATAATAAATAGAGGAGGTCAGATTAAATTTATGTGGGTACCAGCGCATGTAGGGGTGAGGGGGAATGAGAGGGCAGATGAGTTGGCAAAGAGGGATTTACAGAGAGGAAGAATAGAAATGCAAGTGAGTGTCAGTAAAGCAGAGGTTAAGATGGGGGGAGGGGGGGTCTATTGTCTGATCTACACTCCAGAGCAGAAGGTGGCGGTAATGCACCAAACGCTGGATGCCAACCACCGTAAAACAAAAAGAAGAAGAGGTGAAAGAGGTTTATCCTGGTGCCTTGTTATAGACCCTTCTGTCCCCCGTTATTCCTGCTGTTTCCGCAGGTAGTTTATCTGATACCATTGGAGTGAAACACCAGTGCCCGTATGTTCGGATAAACTTGCATAAGTGGACTTTTTGTAAGTTTTCAGGACGGTTCACGGCAGACTCCGTTAGCTAAATATGCTAACTGAAGCTAGCCTAGCGTGCTAGCTGGAATTAGACGGAGATAGAACTCGGTCACACAGCTCTAGTCACAGTGAATATCCAATAGACACCAAATTGTATTTTTTTGTGGACCCACAATGTCTAGATAAACCTGTCTGAATGGAGTCTGTACGGTCCTTTCTAATTTAAAACGCCCAGATCATCCTTCGGTGTCGTACGAAGCTAATGAAGTTAGCTTGGTCTCTGGAAATAGACGGAGGCGGAGGTATCCAGTAACGCGGCGCACATCAGAGTGAACAAACCGTCTTTAAAGGAGTGTGTCTGGAGGAAAAGTTGCTGTGATTGAGAAAAAATGTCTAAAGTTCAAATGCTGAGAGCTTTTGTCAACCAGCGACTAACTGCGGCAGCTGAAGAGATCTTTGAGCTGTTTGAAACAACGATAGCAGAGTACGAGGAGAAACTTGAGTTCAGTTCAAAAGAGAATCACCGACAACGGAAACTACTGGACGCTGTTTACAACCCTGTCCGGTTACACAGAGCAGGTTTGTACAATTTCGTTGTTTTTATTATCACTTAAAACGGCTGGGAAACCAGTTAACATAAGTAAAGACGCTAATACCACTCTGAAAATACTGTGTTCCGACAGCTTTAATTACTCCATGCATCCCCAGATGTGGCGATTTTGAATTTGATTGTTTGCTGGGTTTGTACAAGGTCCTTAAGCTTAGTGCTTAAATTTTGAGGAAGAAACATCAATTACAGGAATACCTTGAAAATAGCTAAATTTTAACAGAGTGTGTTTAAAAAGTCTTTAAACTACAATGAAACTCAATGCTGCCATATGTTTTGACTAAAGTTTTGTTCATCAGGTCATTTTAATCAAATTGCTGAGATTGCTGACCTTGCTGACCTTGCCTACTGCAGTACACGCGCTCTCTACTTTCTAGCATTTACGATGTCCTGCCTGACATTGTAGTTTATGTTTTACTACACTCAACTTTTAAAACCCCAATGAAACCAATAGGCCTATGCTGGCATGGCCAAATTTTACATGGCTTAAGTTAAAGCCTGTGTTGTGTCGAAGATTGGTTCCCCTTTGATATGTGTTTCCCCTCCACCTAAACCTGAACCAAACCTGTAGTCTTAAAGTCCCAGACAAACCAAATTGATGTCCAAGAACTAGTGGTAAAGAAGACTGACTATTGCATCACCTCACATTGTCGGTGCCTTGGTCAAAAGGTTGCATGAACACACCACAAAGACTACAGTAAGTAAGTACACAACTCTATTGGTTGAGTCAAAGTATAGATACTCCTGGTTACATATTATTCCAAGACAAGTGCAGGTTGCTTAGTCAGATCATTACTTGAGTTGAAGTACTGAAGTATTTTCCTTTTTAAAAAAACAATTTAAGTACCTTTTTTTAATCTCAGTGTATTGTTGTGTATTGTCACGATACACTTGCAGAACCTAATGACTCAAACAACCCACTGAATGCATTGACTTGCCTCTAGAACCAAGTCATAATTTGTAAGCAATGTTAACTCAACCTCTATTACACAGCATTGGCACACGTGAAACAACTTGAACCCCCAGCAGTTCTCCACCCCTGCTAAACACAGCCTGAGACAAGCCCTGCTTTCCCTTCTTTTGGCATCTAATGGTTCCCCAGAAGTTCACTGAGGCCAACTGAAAGTCCTTCTCCATAGCCCCCCTGAACTTCTCCCACACCTGGGTTTTTGCTTTGGACACTGCCACAGCTGCAGCCTTTCTGGCCAGTCAGCCATTCTACTGCTTTAGAAGACCCCTGGCTCAACCAAGCCTGAAAGGCCTCCTTCAGCCTCATGGCTTCCTTCTCTTAGGTTCTTAGGTTGCTGCCACAACAGGCACTAACGACTTTCTGACCACAACTTTCAGCAGCTGCTTCTAAAATGGAGGCTTTGAACGTGTCCCACTCAGATTCCATGCCCCACTCTCCCCCGGGATGCATGAAAAATTCTTCCAGAGGTGAGATTAAATCTGATGAGTCGAAAAAACCCTCTTGGTTCAGCTGGAAAATGCATCATCAAAAATCTATAAGTAGGGCTGTTTTCCTGAGCTCATACAGTTGACTTTATAGAGATATGTGGTTCTTACAGGACAGCAACACTACAAACATATGATGATCTTAAAGAATATTATGCATTGCTGTAGAATAAAATATATTTAACATCTGTATTTTATTATATAGTGGACATGTGGCTGTGTGGCTATGTTTAGGCACAAAACCTACTTTTGTCATGGTTAAGAGATGATAGTATTTTGCCTTAAAAATTCCGGTTTTAGTGCCACAATCTCGGCTGGAAAGTCTGCAGTCTCTCGCTAAAAAACAATCACCTTTTGTTATTTGTTGGTCTCATACTATTGTCTGCAGCCTGACAGCTGCCTCGCCTAGCTATCACGCCATCCAAAATCCCCTCTAACACTTGATGACAAAGTCAGCTCATGCAAATGAGATAATAATGTAATTTTAATCAGTCAATCAATCAATTTTATTTATAAAGCCCAATATCACAAATCACAATTTGCCTCACAGGGCTTTACAGCATACGACATCCCTCTGTCCTTATGACCCTCGCAGCGGATAAGGAAAAACTCCCCAAAAAAAACCCTTTAACAGGGAAAAAAAATGGTAGAAACCTCAGGAAGAGCAACTGAGGAGGGATCCCTCTTCCAGGATGGACAGACGTTTTAGAAATGTTGATATGAAATGTACATATATATATATATGGTTTGCAGAAATGTACAATGGCAACATTTATTCTGGGGAGTGGGCTCAATATGAAGGAGTTAAGATTTGCACAAAATTTAAGTCCCTGTATGCAACATTCAGAAAATTAGCACCAAACGGCTATTTGCTATGTAAAGATACAGTGGAGCAATAGCATCCTGAGCAGAAAATGAAGTCATGCTACCTCTGTTTGTGTTAAAATTCAGGCTTCTCTGTGGATTGTTGTGGCACGCTGGTCCATCTGCGAGTGTTAGTGCATGTGTGAATCCCACTGGCTAGCTCATATGGAGCTACCGCTGATATAGGGATGGCATCGTCACAAAAGTGTAGCACCCACCATCTGGTTCCCCCCCCCCAGGTTAACACCATTAGCTCTGTCAGCACTGTTGATGTTGTGTAGTGCTGTTTAAGGTGGAGGTACGGGTAGTGGCTAGCTGCCGACTCAGCCCCTTCCACAAAGAGAACCATGTTCAGACAACTTGTATACTCTGAATTTCACATAGTGCCCCTTTAAAATGTCCTAAAACTGGTGTCCTACTACTGTCCTGTCTTGTTTTAACTATGCTACAGTGCCCCCAAGATTTCCGGTGGTACTGCTCCAGTTCAGCTATATTCATAAGCTGAATTCATAAGACACACGCACAAGAGATGAACAACATGAATATAGAGTATACACAGAAGGCTCCCTCCGTGTTTATATTAGTATCTAACATTGAGCATAAATGAGCGATAACACTGTATGCTCATATTCTGAGCTTTATGTTTAAGACTTAAATGGTTCATAGGGGCCGTTCAAAATGACTGACATTTATTTTCAGTTCAAACAAACAGACCTACCATCTGCTGCCATTAATTACTAACTAATATTGCCTTATGTTGCAATTGTTTGATGATAGTGAAGCTCAAGTGATCAGTGATGCACATTGAAGGAGCAATAAGCGAAATTCATCATTTCTAGATTGAAGGAATTAAAAAAATTGCTATGTGAAGAACTAGAGGTGTAATTTCATCTGGAGTATAGCATGACCTCACACAACCTCTCTCTGTGTTGATCTCCAGCCACAGCCAGTTAGCCTCCGCTAGCCTCCCAGCTGGCACGATTTCTCACTTTTGACATAAATACATTTGATTATATGTAGATATTTGTTCGTAAGTGTGAACAGCGTGTAAAGAGATGGCCTTCATTACATGGAGGATCAGTTTGTAAATGCACATTCAGTATGATTAATCTTAGTTCTTTTAACTTTTTCTTAATTGTCCCCAGAATGAAACTTTGTCAGATAGCTGTTTGTCACTTAGCAGTTTGTAGTATCCAAATATGTTATACAAAATGTGAAGCATTTTTCTGGACATTAAGAAAGAAGTGGTGTCCATGGTTTCAGTGTTAACATTAAATAGCAGTTTTCTAATGAGGGTGTATGTATCACAATATTCTCCACAGAAGTCCAGCAGCCGTTGGTGGTTAAAGAAGAGGTTCCTCCTGAGCAGCAAGAGTGGAGCTCCAGTCTGGACCAGGATGAACCAGAGCCCCCACACATTAAAGAAGAACAGGAGGAACTCTGGAGCAGTCGGGAGGGAGAGCAGCTTCAGGGGCTGGAGGAGGCTGAAATAGAGTTCACAGTCACTCCTGTCCCTGTGAAGAGTGAAGAAGAAGATGAAGAGAAAGCTCAGTCCTCACAGCTTCATCAAAGACAAACTGAACAGATGGAAACAGCTGATGGAGAGGACTGTGGAGGACCAGAACCAGCCAGGAACTCAGATCCAGATAGTCCTTTACAACCAGATACTGATGACAAGACTTCACACTCTGAAACTGAGACTGATGACAGTAGAGACTGGGAGGACACTCAGAAACCTCAGTCAGGTTTAAACTCTCTGCAAAGCAATGACGCTCATGTACCTGAGAAACCATTTATTTGCTCGGTTTGTGGTGAAAGATTCACACACCATCGTAACCTAAGACGGCACTCAAGAGTCCACACAGGGGAAAAACCATTTAGTTGCTCAATTTGTGGTACAAGATTTGCACAGAAGGCAGATCTTAGTCGACACTTGACTATTCACTCAGGGGAGAAACCATATAGTTGTTCAGTTTGTAGCCTAAGATTCACGGACTATGGAAATCGTAGACGACACATGAGAATCCACTCAGGGGAGAAACCGTTTAGCTGTTCAGTTTGTGGGAAAACATTTGCACATAGGGGAGATTTGAGAAGACATTTCATAGTCCACACAGGGGAGAGACCATTTAGTTGTTCAATTTGTGTTAAAAGATTTGCACACAAGGGAGATTTGAGACGACACTTGACTGTTCACACAGGGGAGAAACCATTTAGCTGTTCAGTGTGTGGGAAAAGATTCAATCAAAAGGTAACTCTGAGACGACACTTGACTGTCCACACAGGGGAGAAACCATTTAGTTGCAGTGTTTGCGACAAAAAATTCACTAGGCCCTGTTACCTGAGAAACCACAAGTGTGTTGGCGAGAGCAGCAGTCATAAGTGAAGTTGCAGAGATGCTTGTTAAGCCTTTTTTGTCAGCAGAAATGAAGTACTGAGGACAAGACTTTGTTCAATACTGATCAGCCAAATTTAGTTAGAATTGAAGCTTAAAGCTATAGTTGGTAATCCTGTTCAGAAACACTTTTTGTTATACTGGGTGAAATGGTCCTTCCATCCTGAGAGTAGTCAATACATAATGTGTTTAGAAAAAGGAACAAAAAAAAAAAATCCAACCTCTGTGGCAACTGCATGCCTGTAAAAACTCTGACCAATTCCTGCTTCTCGGTGCGAGTGGAAAGAACCAATCAGATGCCTTCATGTCTCGTCCTTATATATCGCTCTTAGTCTGGGGCCGTTTAGTGGCCGTTTTGGTAAGGAACCGGAGCCAGAGCAAGAGAGACAGGATCCGGAATTCGATGGATGCGCCTTTCCCTCAAAGTAAAAGCACCAAGCTAATAAAAATGCGGTGAAACTTTATAATTTACAGAATTTAATTTACAAGAAAAGCCCCAAGCCATTAAGTTAACCTTTTTCTTTTATTGTAAATCCATGGTGCGCCAGAATTTAAAGTTTTACTTTGGTGAATTTGCTGAATTCCGGAACCAGAATCCAGACAAAACTCAGAGTGAATGGAAACCAGGCTCTTCCCCGTACGTGAAGAGCCTGGTGACGCGAGGCTATATCGCTCTGGTCCTGCCCACACCCCCCTCTGTCCCTCCCTCCTCCCTGCATGTAGTCATCATGTGTCACCTTTGCTGGAAATATTCAGCACACTCCTCAGCAGAAATACCAAGTTAGCAGGAGAATAAGTTTGTTGAACAATGGCAGAGAAAATGCAGCCAAAAGTACCACTTCCAGCGTTACTTGTAACGGCTTGCCCCGCTAAACAGGCTAAGAAAAGAAAGTCGGAGGCAGAAAAGGCTGCGACGGAAAAGGCTTTGGATAAAGCGAGAGGACAAACAACCAACATGAACAGTGGAGACAACTGAGGGAGCTGAAGGACCTGAAAAGTGATGCAGAGGTTGCTGTCTTTCTGTTAGACAGGTAATTATTTGTTTTGCTTCAGGGGGATTAGTTATTTTCATGAAATATGTAACGTTAGCCAACTTAGCTACTTTTGTAGCTCGTATTAGCCCAATGCTAACATTAGCTTCTCTGTCGGTGTACTGCAGGATGCACGTTCAAGTTTGTGGGGGCATGGCTTTGGACGGAGCACTGACACTGACGGGAGGGGGAGGAGGGTGGTGGAGCTTAGAGGAGGTGCCACTTTCAAATCTTGCTAGTTCTCCAACATTACCAACTATAGCTTTAAGGTGCTGACACACCAAACCAAAATCAAAGAACTAGTGGTGACAAAAGCCAACTGTTGCATCGCCTCACGTCGCCCTGTGTCACTTGCATTTGAACACGCTACAAAGACTACATCCAACGGCCAAGTGGCACATATGTTCTGCACCTGTGTGAGAGAGAGCGGAGTGACTGGTACATCCTGACAGCCAAGGGGTTTCCTATCTGTGCAGCCGAGCACCTCCACGGACTATTATATCCAGACAGTCCCGGTGTTTCCTCCGCAGGCTCCACTTCACTCAGCTGCCCGATAAACCCCCTCCTTCTTTCCACTTTAACATGAATAACAAACCAGGGCTTGGTGCTCCGGTTGGATCCAATCGAAGAGCCGGGGCTAGCTCAGAGACTAGTGGAGGCTAACTCGCTGTGCTTCCCTCCGGACATGCTGCGGCTAACGCCCCGCTAGCCGCTCCCAGCCAGCCCCAGCTCTCCGTTTGGATTCTGACTGAGAGCCGGGGCTAGCTGGGAAGCTAGCAGAGGCTAACTGGCTGTGCTTCCCTCCGGTCATGCTGCGGTTAATGCTCCGCTAGCCGCTCCCAGCTAGATCCGGTTTGTCATTCAGGTTAAAGAGGGAAGAAGCAGCGGGTCTGTGGGCAGCTGAGTGAAGTGGAGCCTGAGGAGGAAGCCCCGGTCAGCCCCGGTTTCACAACAGGCAGATTCACTCGCTACAGGGGCGAGAAAATAAAACCTGAACAGCCAATCAGAGTGATCTCTCTAACCAGCTAGCTCCGCTGCTGATTCAACATGCTCAATCGGCCGAAAAGCCGCCGACGCCAAAGTGCCGATGGTGCGGGACACACCGCAAAAACTAGGCCGACAGGCGCTCACAGACGGTGCTGTCTGTGCTGTCGGCTTGGTGTGTCAGGGCCTTAATACAGACTTAATGGAGCCTAAAGTTCTCTGGCAATGTTTTAAAATTCCGGCGTAGGGCCTTTTAGATTAAAAAATAGATCAGATAGATAAATGATTATCTGTAGATTAGGGGTGCCGTGAAATTTCAGTATTGATGATAATCTTTTTTTTTTTCTTTCTTTTTTTTTTATTAAACATTTATGTCATGTAATTAAGACACATAATAATATTGTGTAAATAATCCAGCATCTCCTAAATTATTTCTGTTCCTTTCCCATTCTGGCTGTCTCCCTCCCACAACACCATCTGGTTGCCTTTTCACTATCCATAAAGTGTAATTGCTCTTAGAGTTCTTTTTTTCAGTTATGGTAACAGACTCACTCCTCACCTACCTGCATTTGTATTCTGAGTGTAATTCATTTGATAGAAAATGAGACAAAATGCAAAATAAACAAATATAAAGATGCACTTGACTGAAAGTGTTCATTTTATCTTAAATTTTCTATAGATGTTATTGTTATGATGAACTCCACAATGTGAAAATCTGATATTGTGCCATCCCTAATGTAGATAATTATATGTCTGTTGAAAACACTCAAGCATAATTTCTTGACGTGTAGCAATAACATGGCTGTATGTGTATGTATACAGCCATTAAGAACCCTGTATTTTTTACCAATAAAGTAGTCCAAAAATAAAAACCTTTTACACAATGCGGCTTAGCGAAATTCAGCTCAGCAATGCACAAGCGCACTGCCATGAAAAAGCACTGCAGTTAAATTTGTTTTCATATCACCGTTGTGATTTTTTGGACTGATTTGACATTCTTTTGACAACAGTATTATGCAATCCAGAACAAAGAAACAGGCATTGAAAAGTTTGTACCTTTTAAGTTAACATGAAGACTGGCATGCAGGAATGATTGGAGTCGATGTCAGCAACTCTGTTTACACAGAGGTGGCGCTAAGGGCTGCTACAAAGTCCTGTCTTTTTGCTGCCTTTGCATTTTTACAAAACCAAATTACTGCAGTATCATGACACTCCAGTGTGGGATTATAGGCCGTATTATAGACCAGGGGTATTCAACTAAAATTCAAAGAGGTCCAGTTAGAGAAAATTTCCTTATGCAAAAGTCTGGAACATCATAATGTCTAACTTGTGTTATGATTTAGTGTGATAAATACTGACGTAGTGTAGTAGTTGTATCAATGTCTGCATGTAATCAGCATCTGACTGTCAAATCAAATAAAGAAAGTACGAATCAAAAACATTTCGACAATATTATTGTCACTTAACACTGAACTATTCAGATATGCATTTAAAAATAAAATGGAGAAAATAAATGAAATATTTTTTGAAAAATTGTGCATCTTGAAATAAAGTGCCTAATTTTAGAAAAAATAAAATAAACAGCTTGAATTTTCCTTTTTGTTTGTTAAATGTTTCACATCTTGACTTAACAGTCTCAACCAATTTTACAATAAATAAATAACAATTGAACACTTTTACAGTTTCTCTTTATTTCCCTCTTTTCCCACTCCCTACTTTTTGTTGTTCAGTGAGAGAACTGAGTTCGAGCTTGTCCTCCCAGGATTTTAAATCTGGACTGGAATGGTGTCAGGGCCGTTCTCATACACATGTACAGGTGCTCATTGGTGAGCCTGGAACGATATTTAGTTTTTATTATGTTCATTGTGGAGAAAGCTGCCTTGCAGCTGTATGTGGAGCCAAACATGGTCAACATGTACAGGGCTACTTTCCTCAGACCTGGGAAAGCTTCCTCTGTGTTCCTCTCTGTCCCTCGCTCACTCGCCTCTTCCTCTCCGTCTTCTCTCCCTGTATCGCTTTCTTTCTTTTTCTATATTACTATCTTACTGTTTTTCTATCATCTTTCCGCGTATCACTCGCCTCTCACCTCTCCCATCTGACTGTATACAGAGTCGCAATGTTAATCACCTCAGCTTGAATGCAGAGATTTGTTTGGCTGGGTGGCATCATGTGGAATGGCTTAACTCGATGCAATTGGTCTGTGCATTTCCTGATCAGCTAAACCGATGCCGTAAAGACTAGAAAAGCTGCACTGGTTAAAATAGAAGTGTTCCACCAAAATTTAAAATCCCATAATAATTTACTGGTTACACAGTAGGTCCGGGTCCGTGTAGGACGGTGTCTGGGTCCGGGCTTGGACCACGGTCTGCCTGTTAGTGACCAAGGGCCTAAATGCTGAACTCGAGGCTTCAAAACGGAGGGACCACAAACCAATGGGTGATGTCACAATATTTTAACTGTCTACCATTTTGTACCACCATGAAGTAGGCAATCTGTAAAATCTACCGTTGGGGGGATTCTTGTGTGTGTACATGGAAATTTCTTTTCATGAACTCCCCTTTCTCCATTCTTTCTCCTAACCCCCAAACAGTAATTTTCCGTGCTTTAAAGGACAACTTTGGTATTTTTCAACCTGGGCTCTATTTCCCCATGTGTATGTGTGCGTTTGATTCATGGGTACCACTCGTTCTAAAATTGGTTCAGTATTGAAGGTCAAAGTCAAAATTTATTTATATAGCACATTTAAAAACAACCTCGGTTTACCAAAGTGCTGTACAGTTCATCCAAAGAATGAATGAATAGCAAAAACCACAAAAATTATCAATAAGATCAACAATAGGTTGATCTTATTGAGAGTACATCTTATCTTATTGAGAGTTATTAGAGTACAGGTAAAATACAAATAAAAGCTGTAAAAGACATGTCTGTCTCAACTAGAGGTGAAAGCAAGCGAAAAGAGGTAGGTTTTTAAAAGAAAAAGAAGGTAAAGTATTCCATAAATTTGGTGCCACAACGGAAAAGGCTCTGTCACCTTTGCTTTTAAGTTTAGTTCTAGGACAGGCCAGCAGTAGCTGGTTGCTTGATCTCAGTGCTCTGGCTGTCATGTGAAGCTGAATAAGCTCAGATAGATAGGATGGAGCTAAGCCATTCAGGCTTTTAAAAACAAATAAGATTTTAAACTGAACTCTAAACTGGACAGGGAGCCAGTCCAAAGAGGCCAGTATCGGGGTGATATAATCACGTCTTTTCTTTCCTGTCAGCAGTCTGGCTGCTGCATTCTGGACAGTCTGCAGGCGTTTCAGTGACTGCTGGTCCAATCCACCATAAAGAGAATTACAATAATCCAGACGAGGATTATTCAGGTAATGAAAGCATGAATTGCCCTCTCAAAATCAAGTGGAGGGAGGTAGGGCTTTGCCTTACTAAGTAGCCTTAATTGAAAGAAGCTTGATTTGACTACTGAATTAATCTGGTTTAAATGGTCTGGTCTAAATTTAAAGGCACAGTCAAAAATTACTCCTAGGTTTCTTGCAGCAGGGTGACAGTAGGAAGCTAATGGGCCAATGGCACTGTCATACCCATCTAAAAGGTCAGAATGGCCAAATAAAATAATTTCAGTTTTGGATTTGTTTAGGTTCAAGAAATTTGAAGCCATCCATGTGTGAACATCATTGAGACAGTTCAGCAGAGCTTGAATGGAGGCAGAACTGTTTGTTTGAAGAGGAAGGTAGATCTGTAAGTCATCTGCAAAGCAATGAAATGTTATATTGTACTTTAGAAATATAGCGCCCAGGGGCAGCATATAAATGGAGAAGAGAATGGGGCCCAAGATGGAACCTTGAGGCACCCCGCAATTGAGTGAGGATGCAGCAGATCTATACTGGCCCATGTGAACAGAGAAACTCTTTTCTGATAAATAGGATTCAAACCATTTGAGCGCTGTACCTTTAAAACCTACACACAGGTCAAGACGTGATAAAAGAATCTTATGATCTACTGTGTCGAAAGCTGCAGTCAATTCTAAGAGCACCCGAACAGCAGTGTTACCAGAATCAACAAATAAAAGCAGATCATTAAAGACTCTTAAAAGGGCTGTTTCTGTGCTATGGAGTGCTTTAAAGCCTGACTGGAACTTTTCAGAAATGCCATTTAAGTCCAGATGCGACTGCAGTTGTTCATACACTACCTATTCTAAGACTTTGGACAAAAAAGGAAGCTTAGAAATAGGTCTGTAGTTCGACAAAACTGAAGGGTTAAGATTATTCTTCTTGATGAGGGGCTGCACCACAGCATGTTTGAAAGCAGTGGGGACACAGCCAGAATTTATAAGGTCGACAATACAAGGCCCCAGCGTGATAAAAACATCCACGGGGTGGAATGCTGTCTAGGGGGCAGTAGGAGGGCCGTAGCTGCTGAACTATTTTAGTTAAAGAAGGAAGAGACACTTGCTCAAAAGCCTCAAAAATAACTGGGGCTTCGGGGGAAGCAACAGGGTCAGAGGCCAGAGGAGAGGGAATGGACCTGATAGCAGAAATCTTGTCATTGAAAAATTTAACAAATTTTTCACATAGTGCAGGCGAAGATACAATGGAGGTAGAATTACAGGTATTTAAAAGCAAATTAAGAGTAGCTATTAAAAAGAAACTGAGGTTTATGGCTGTTGTTTGACACAAGGTTTGAGAAGAAATTAGTTTTTGCAGCTTTAACAGCTCTCTGATATTCAGATAAACTATTACTTAAAATATCTAGAGAGATTTGAAGACGATTTCTCTTCCACTTTATCTCAGCGCGTCTACATGCACGTCTGAGAGTGCGTGTGGTGTCATTCAGCCATGGTTCAGTCAGTGGTTTAGCGCATTTCATCCTAAAAGGCGCCACCAAATCCATTAGGTCAGTACATGTAGAATTTAAAAGAGCTGTAAACTCTTCGGTACTAAGATTACAGTGCCCTTCGCTAGCGAGGAGCCCAGAGACATTAAAAGCTTTGGAAAACTGAGACGCTGTCAAAGAGTTAATAGTGCGCACACGGCGCGCAGGAGCGCACGGTTTAACATGGGAAGAAGGCACAGTAACAGTAAATAAAACAGCAAAGTGATCAGAGATATGAGTATTACAAGTCTCAGTAATGCTTAAGTTTAAACCAAGTGACAGCACAAGGTCCAGTGTGTGTCCTTTTTCATGCGTTAGCCCAGCCACTGATTGGGTGAGATTAAACGAGTCAATAAGATTCATGAATTCCCTGGCCAGAGGTTTTGATTCACAGCAGACGTGTATGTTAAAATCACCAACAATTAAAACCCGATCATATCTCAATGTTGTTTCTGCCAGAAAATCACCAAAGTCTTGTATGAAATCCTTATTGAGGTGAGGTGGGCGATAGACCAGCGCACACAGAATTGGAGATGTTAAGTTTAACACAAATGTCTGCAGTTCAAAAGAAGAAAAGGAGCCAGGTAACGATTGTTGGCATTGAAAGCTGGATTTGAACACCGACGCTAGCCCCCCTCCTCTGCCGGTTAATCACGGGGAGCTGAGAAACAGACAGTCGGGAGTGAGAAGTTCCGAGAGTGGGGTGGACTCACCAACATGTAGCCATGTCTCCGTCAGGAACATAAAATCCAGTTTACGTGAGACGAAGAAATCGTTTAGCAAAAACGTCTTGTTTGCTATCGATCGTGCAGAGAGCCAAGTGAAGATCCTTTTCCTCTGGTCCGGGTAAAGCGGCGCGGTCCAGCCGCGAAACGAGCTAAAACGGTAATGGGGGCAAATGCGTCCCGTATAAAAGTGCTTTTTCAGATCGCCAGTGTTATCTCTGTAGATAGCATATTGTAGCGGCCCTGGGGCAGTGGTGACTGTGAATGAGTAGAGTCAGGTGTCAGTAAGTGTTGGAGCAGAGAGGGCGATGGCTCCGCGCTCGATATTGTAAATGAGCATGTGTGTGTGTTTTTTCGCCACTGACCGGTTCAGATCACCAGTGCTATCACTGTAAATAGCATGCTAACTTAGCCTTTCCCTTACCTCTGGGCTGTGTGATGTCACAAGCTCTCTACTCGTGGGACAGCCGTTTTCTTGAGGAAGAGGTGTTTCGGGATTGGATGTCTTCTCTTCTTTGGCTGGCAGTAGTCATCTTGGGAGAAGTGAGCACTGCAGACCCGATGGTCTGCAATGTGCAGTGTCTGGACAGGAGTGTTAGCATCCATTTGTAGCACAACTAGCCACAACTTCAGCATCTCGCCGTCCGACAAAGGCAGCCTATGAAAGCTGTAACTTACGGGGTGTTGCGTGACATCCTGTTCTTGCGTTCGGGAAAAAGGCCCATTTATTTGAGCACTCCAAAAACTCCGGTAACACTCCTGGGGGTAGCACGTAAAAGACTCTGTCCTCTGACTCTTCTAGCGTAACACACTCTTCACACACACATACTCATTTAGCCTACATTACCAAGCGGGACGCCCTCCCCCTCTCTGCTCCAACACTGACTGACAGCTGACTCCACTCATTCACACTCACCACTGCCCCAGGGCCGCTACATATGCTATTTACAGAGATAACACTGGCAATCTGAACCGATCAGTGGCGAAAAAAAGCACTTATACGGGACGCATTTGCCCCCATTACCGTTTTGGCTCGTTTCACGGCTCAATACTGAACCAATTTTAGAATGAGTGGTACCCATGAATCATACACGCACATACACATGGGGAAATAGAGCCCAGGTTGAAAAATACCGACGTTGTCCTTTAAGCCCCACTTTTCAGCTAAGATGAAGCTTTATTATGTAGTTGTTTTAGCACTGTGCCTTTTTGGTATTACATGTAATCTCTGCAGACATTTGATAGAGACACAACAAACGCCGTACACAATTCAAATGATGGGACTCATATTTTTATGGATACCAGTGCATATTGGTATCACAGGAAATGAAATGGCAGATAAGTTTGCAAAGAGGGCCACAAAAAATAACTGCATTAATCAAGAGCATTAATAAAAAAGAGACTGAAGGAAAGGTGTTGAAATCATTGGGAGGAGAGGAAAGGACTGTGGTTTGAAAGAACTTTAAGGAAAGTATGAGAAATTGGATGCACAAGAAGGAGCAGGAGAGAGGAAACAATAGGACTTCAGTTTGGACATATTTGACTTAACAGTTCGCTGTTCAAAATAGGCAAACATAATACAGGGAGATGTGATTACTGTGGGCAAGATGAAACAGCAGAGTGTATTATATTGTCAAAAATATTGACCTCAGACTTTACTTTTAGATAAAGCATATAGTTAGGACTGGCTCTTACAGTTAGCTGGCTTAGGCTGGTTTTGGACCAGCCCCTAGTTGGGCTGATATAGGCCTTGTGTGCCGGGGGACCTCCTATGGTACACTGAGCTCCTCTCCCTCTTTCCTTCTCTCCTTCTCACTCTCTCCTTCTCTCCTCTTACTCTCAGATTCTGCAACATTGGTTCTCCGTCATCTGCTAACATTCATGTCCTATCACTGCTGTCTAGCAGGTTCCCACAAATCGCAGCTGTGCCTGGATCGTGGGTCGTGGTTGCGCTGCTGCCGTGGTCCTGCCTGATGCCTCCTACTACTGCTGTTATTATTAGTCATACTTCCATTATCATTATACACATATGATTATTATTGTCACATATATATACTATCATATATTAATACATATATATATATATATATATATATATTACCAAAATACTATTACTATTATTATTATTGTTATAATTAAAATTAATGTTATTGTAGCCATTGTCATTACTGTTTGCCATGCATCTCTCTCTCTCTCTCTCTCTCTCTCTCTCTCTCTCTCTCTCTCTCTCGCTCTCATTTTGTCATAGGAATCGCTGCACATCTTTTATGTTGATCTGTTCTGTACACAAAACATCTGTTGTACATCTACATCTGAGTAGGGATCCCTTCTCAGTTCCTCTTCCTGAGGTTTCTACCTTTTTTTCCCGTTAAAGGGTTTTTTGGAGAGTTTTCCCTTATCTGCCATAAGGGTCCAAGGACAGAGGGGTGCGATATGCTGTAAAGCCCTCTGAGGCAAATTGTTATTTGTCATAATGAGCTTTATAAATAAAATTGAATTGAAATATTAGAAAGAAAGAAGAAAATTGATTCGAAACCCTAAAAAGATAAAAGTACTGTTTGATTTAATAGATATTTTACAGAAGAACCCAGGGAAATGATCACTGTTTACTGTGTATTATCTAAAAGAAATGAATATGATTGAGAAGATACAGTATGACTTTCTGCAAGTACCATTAAGTAAATAACAGGTTGAAACTATACACACAAAACCTGTCAGGAATACTGGGACTTTAACAGAAAGACATCTGTCCAGTATTCAAAAACATGTACAGTACAGGCCAAAAGTTTGGACACACCTTCTCATTCAATGCGTTTTCTTTATTTTCATGACTATTTACATTGTAGATTCTCACTGAAGGCATCAAAACTATGAATGAACACATGTGGAGTTATGTACTTAACAAAAAAGGTGAAATAACTGAAAACATGTTTTATATTCTAGTTTCTTCAAAATAGCCACCCTTTGCTCTGATTACTGCTTTGCACACTCTTGGCATTCTCTCCATGAGCTTCAAGAGGTAGTCACCTGAAATGGTTTCCACTTCACAGGTGTGCCTTATCAGGGTTAATTAGTGGAATTTCTTGCTTTATCAATGGGGTTGGGACCATCAGTTGTGTTGTGCAGAAGTCAGGTTAATACACAGCCGACAGCCCTATTGGACAACTGTTAAAATTCATATTATGGCAAGAACCAATCAGCTAACTAAAGAAAAACGAGTGGCCATCATTACTTTAAGAAATGAAGGTCAGTCAGTCTGGACAATTGCAAAAACTTTAAATGTGTCCCCAAAGTGGAGTCGCATAAAAAACCATCAAGCGCTACAACCAAACTGGCACACATGAGGACCGACCCAGGAAAGGAAGACCAAGAGTCACCTCTGCTTCTGAGGATAAGTTCATCCGAGTCACCAGCCTCAGAAATCGCAAGTTAACAGCAGCTCAGATCAGAGACAAGATGAATGCCACACAGAGTTCTAGCAGCAGACCCATCTCTAGAACAACTGTTAAGAGGAGACTGCGCGAATCAGGCCTTCATGGTCAAATAGCTGCTAGGAAACCACTGCTAAGGAGAGGCAACAAGCAGAAGAGATTTGTTTGGGCCAAGAAACACAAGGAATGGACATTAGACCAGTGGAAATCTGTGCTTTGGTCTGATGAGTCCAAATTTGAGATCTTTGGTTCCAACCGCCGTGTCTTTGTGAGAGAGAAAAGGTGAACGGATGGATTCCACATGCCTGGTTCCCACTGTGAAGCATGGAGGAGGAGGTGTGATGGTGTGGGGGTGTTTTGCTGGTGACACTGTTGGGGATTTATTCAAAATTGAAGGCACACTGAACCAGCATGGCTACCACAGCATCCTGCAGCGACATGCCATCCCATCCGGTTTACGTTTAGTTGGACGATCATTTATTTTTCAACAGGACAATGACCCCAAACACACCTCCAGGCTGTGTAAGGGCTATTTGACCAAGAAGGAGAGTGATGGAGTGCTGCGGCAGATGACCTGGCCTCCACAGTCACCGGACCTGAACCCAATCGAGATGGTTTGGGGTGAGCTGGACCACAGAGTGAAGGCAAAGGGGCCAACAAGTGCTAAACACCTCTGGGAACTCCTTCAAGACTGTTGGAAAACCATTTCAGGTGACTACCTCTTGAAGCTCATGGAGAGAATGCCAAGAGTGTGCAAAGCAGTAATCAGAGCAAAGGGTGGCTATTTTGAAGAAACTAGAATATAAAACATGTTTTCAGTTATTTCACCTTTTTTTGTTAAGTACATAACTCCACATGTGTTCATTCATAGTTTTGATGCCTTCAGTGAGAATCTACAATGTAAATAGTCATGAAAATAAAGAAAACGCATTGAATGAGAAGGTGTGTCCAAACTTTTGGCCTGTACTGTAGGTGTTGGTAGATTACAGAGTTGGAGCCCAAGGGAAAAGATCCTCATTACCCCTCTGAGGATAGGGCACACAGAATAGGAAAGCATCCTACTGGACTCCACTGTAAGCGGTCAAAAGGTAGGTCAAAGGTAGCCAGCGTCCTCTTTTACACCGTGGTGTGCTGGGGGGGGCAGCACATCCAAGAAGGACACATCCAGGCTGGACAAACTGATCAGACGGGCCGGCTCTGTGGTTGGCATGAAGTTGGACTGTCTGGTGATGGTGGCAGAGAAGAGAACACTGGACAAACTGCTGGACATTATGGATGATGCCAGTCACCCTCTGGACACCGTCATCAGCAACCAGAGGAGCCTGTTCAGCCAAAGACTGCTCCTTCCCAAGTGCAGGACTAACAGACTGAAAAACTCCTTTGTCCCTCAGGCCATCAGACTACTGTACAACTCCTCACTCGGGAGGAGGAGGAGTAACAGGAAGACAGAGGACGGCTTGGACTGTTGCGCCCAGACAACATGCAAGATGTCAAGAAGAGAGGAGAAAAAAAGTAAAAGAAAACAGTGTAGCGCAATTAACTGCAACAACTATCAGTAGAACACCCCGCACCTGGCCTTCCACCATTTCCCGAAGGATCCTGACAGGTAAGAACTCCTGAGGTGTAAGTTTTAAAGTGTTTTAATATCAATTTAATATGCCAGTTTTGGAGGGAAGATAACACCGTATGTATGTATGTATGTATGTATGTGTGTGTGTGTGTGTGTGTGTGTATATATATATATATATATACACATATATATACACATATATATATATATATATATGTGTGTATGGGCACTCCGGCTTCCTCCCACAGTCCAAAGACATGCAGGTTGGGGACTAGGTTAATTGGTAACTCTAAATTGTCCATAGGTGTGAATGTGAGCGTGAATGGTTGTTTGTCTCTATGTGTCAGCCCTGCGATAGTCTGGCGACCTGTCCAGGGTGTACCCTGCTTCTCGCCCGATGTCAGCTGGGATAGGCTCCAGCCCCCCCGCGACCCTCAAGAGGATGAAGCGGTTAGAAGATGAATGAATGAATGAATATATATATATATATATATATATATATATGTATATATATATATATATATATATATATATATATGTCAGACAGAAAGCATAATGATGAGACAAATGCAGTGATGGACAGTAACTAAGAATGTATATGATGATAACAACACTTGAAATTGGGTCACTGTGCATAATGAGTACTTTTAACTTTTCATTCATTCATTTCATTCGTCTCATCACATCTCATCCTCATCCTCCGCCTCAATCTCCGCTGTCTTTCTCGGATCTGCCTCCTCAGCTGGGCAGCCTCCCCCTCAGCCTGCAGGTACAGCAATCCTGCTGCAATAACATGCACCAAGACGCCTTCTCCGATCCATGTCCGTTATTGATTTTTGATTTCCATCTCACCAGTGCTCACGATCACAATAACCACCAACTCCCCGCACCTGACTTGATTATTATCAGAGGCCAGGTGTGGGAATTGGATAGGCTATAGATTAAATATGATTAAACTGCAGGGAAAAGGTTTTAAAAGACATTTTATGAAACTATTTTGGCTATTTATATGTTTTTGTATGTCAGTTATATATGTTGAAACATTAAAAACATATGGGCCTACACATTAATTTCTTACAATGTCTATGAAAAGACGCCGGTCTGGGCTGTGTTTATATTGTTTTATTCTAAATGCATGTATACAACACTGTACAACAGCCAAGGCGAGCGGAGGTGGTGACATCATCAAGTTCGCTGCTGTTCCAAAAGCAGAAATGACTGTACTCCCGTCCTCTTGCGCAGACTTGCCAAGTCCGAACTTGCCAAGTCCACAAGTCTGAACTGCTGAACTTGTGTATTGAGAAACAGCTGTTGATACGTCCGTTGTCTCTCTCTCGGGTGGAAGCTCAGCACTGCCCCTAGAGGCCTGGAGCACTTCCGTTGTATGAGTGGATATGCAGCGTTTTCTTTTTGCATTTGATTTCGTATTTGCAGCACGTTTCTGTATTTGCGGCATTTTCCCTTTGCATTTGTTTTCTTATATGCAGCGCGTTTCTCTATTTGGAGTGCATTTCTATATATGCATCGCGTTTGTCCTTGTCGGCCACCGTACCCAAGAGCAATTAACTTAAAATAAGGGAATTTTTTTTTAAAAAACTCCATTTGTGAGTGATGATGATTCATATATTATCAAATGTACATTGTTGTACAAAAACACAATATTATGGTAGGTTATATAGCTTACTATTCAAGCTAACGTTTTGTGTTTGTGTCATAGCCTACTTTGAATAAGTTGATTCTCGGTGTATATATTCTGGGTCGCTTTTTGGCGTCAAAACAATGTTTTTGATAACAACGTTTGATAGCAAATGTTTAATAACAACTAACATTAATTACAAACGTGGTAACGTTTGCTAGCGATATGTTTTTGCATTAATGAATTAACTTAGTTAACTTATAGTTTGACATATGTTGTTTGCAATTGTTTGCTGCAGAGCATAGTAATTTATGTGAGTAAATAAACATATTCCTTTTACATCAACTCCCTATTATGCTCATAAGTTAGGCCTATATGAAAGTTCCCCAGGAGCACTGTTAAAGTATTTTGGAGGAGGCACTGACTCAGCCCAAGGGCAGTCCACCTCCTCAGGCTCAGCCAAGGCTAATCCAGTGAGGGAAAAACTGTCACCATATATATTTAATTTCTAGTCAAATGATCTCATTAAGATATACTAATATAAGATATAATCATATGACAAGGGACATGTTTTTCATCTTAGGTCCATCTCCATCCTCTGCTCCATCCACTGTCCCCTCTGTGTCTGCTGCAACCTCAGCTCTACCTGGTCAGTTAACAACAGAACAGCCTTTGTAATTGCTCAGTGTACTGCAGAACATTCTGAGATGAATAATTTTTTATAAGATATAATCATATGAAAAGGGACATGTTTTTAGGCAATTGTCAGTTGTTCCACTGGCAGATTGTTTTCTTATTACAAGCTATAGCTGTACTATTTTACTTAGAAAATAAGCAGCATAATTTTCAAGTGTAATATGATATCTAACATGACTAGCTTTTGTTGTTGTTTTTCATCTTAGGTCCATCTCCATCCTCTGCTCCATCCACTGTGCCCACTGTCCCCTCTGTGTTGCAGTTTATTTAAAACAAAAAATAATAAAGCAGATTGTGTTTACAGTAAATGATTGGTTTATTTTGTTACTTTTAGTTGGCCTAGATGACATTTGGTATCCCACTCAGTACTATATCACTTTGAATATTAAGTGTAAATCAACCCCAGGCTGCTCTTGTAGCTGAATTTGCTACCATTTCAGATTAAAAACCATAGATGGGTAAAACATGCCAGGCTGCTCTTTGAGGTTTTATGTATTGATTCTCTGTGTGGCCAATAGGGGGAGTTGCTGACTTTGCCAAATACTAATTGAAAGATTTTTCAGCAAGTTTGCAAATCTGTTGTCCGCTTCCATGGCCTAAATCACTGTGGATTACAATCTGACTACAACAAAAAGTTCTCACATCTAGTTTTACAAGTGATGACTGAGTAGAACATGAAAAAGAAAAGAGGAACATGAAAAAGAAAAGAGGAAACTGGCACAAAACACACTCAACCCCCTGGCAAAGGAATATGAGCCTGCAGCCTGTAAAACACGACAGCGAAAGAACTGGTCAATGACACGAGATAAACAAGAAGCAATGGAAATGCAAATAAGACAACCTGGAAAACAAATCTCAGCAGTGCAACGACAACCTGAAATGCAATGTCTTAAGCCTTTGGAAACATCACAAGTTTGGCAGCCTGCTACAGCAACTGCTTGGGAAACGAGAAACTCAAAATAGGAGGCAACACATTCAGCGTCAGCACAGTGATCAGATTTTGACAACAACTGACAAACAATTGAGCAAGTCAGAGTCAAAAGATTACTAGGAATGTGGTTGGATGAAAAGTTGACTTGGAGGCATCACATTGATAAAGTATGGGATAAGTGCAAAAGGGTCAATAGTCTCTTAAGATGCCTGTCAGGAAGAGACTGGGGAGCAACCAGAGCATCACTGTTAAATATATATCAGACAAGTATGAGAGCAACACTAGCCTACGTGTCTATAGGGTATTTATCAGCAGCAGAAAGTCATCTTAAAAAGCTGGATGTACAGCAGGCACAGGGACTGAGGATATGTAGTGGAGCATATAAATCCTCTCCAGTAGCAGCCATACAAGTGGAAATGGGGGGAACAGAACAGAAGAATGAAACTTATGTTAGCATACTGGGTCAATCTTCAAGGGCATAGTACTTTACAGCCTGCTAAAGCCATCCTGGAGGACTGCTGGGAACATAATGACTCTAATTTTATGAGCTTTGGATGGATAGGGAACATAAAAACAGAACAAGCAGGTTTAGATCATATACAATTCAGTCCGACAGTCCCATATTCATGTACTCCTCCCTGTCTATTTATTGAACCATCAGTAAACTTTGAAATACAGCAACAACTGAAGAAAAGGAGTAAGCAAGTCTCTGCTGGGAGGGTAGCTCAGAGTTATCTGGAACGACACTTCTCAGACAAAACAATGAGTTTCACCGATGGGTCAAAAGACCCTGATACTGGACGAACAGGAGCTGCAGTTTTCATCCACACCACAAAGTACATATCAAGAAAAGAACCACAGATCATTTATCAGTATATCCAGTTGAGCTTTCAGCTATTATATTAGCTCTGGAGTGGATAGAAGAAAACAACCGTAACAATGCACTAATAGCATCACACTGTTTGGCAGCACTTACAAGTATCAAACCATGAAGTCATGTAGGCAAGATCTCATAACTGAAATACATAATCTACTGAACAGAATACACAAGAGGGGTCTGATGGTCTGCTTCATTTGGGTTCCTGCCCATGTAGGAATAGAAGGAAATGAAGGGGTAGATTTTCTGGCCAAACAGTCACTTAAATCACACACTGTAGATACAGAAATTCTGTTAAGTAGGGCAGAGGGTAAATCAATAATTAAGAGACATGTGGAAAAAGTGTGTCAAGAATACTGGGACATCCAAGACACCTAATACAGAAACAGGTTGGGTTGGGAAGAAGGATGGACAGGAGTCGGAGGGAAGAGGCAGTGATCACACGACTTAGGATAGGGCACACGGGACTGAATAATACACTACATAAAATAGGTAAACACCCTGATGGCAAATGCAATCACTTGTGGTCAGTCTGAATCTGTCCAGCATGTTCTGTTGGAGTGTAGAGCATATGAGGAGGAAAGGAGGGCACTGTGCAGAGAAGGCCAAGATATGTTTAAATACTCAGAGTAGAGTCGAGGATTTAATTCCCCCCCCCCCCCTTTTTTTTTTTTTTTTTTTTTTGGTCTGCTAATCTACTGTCCCACACTCCAGTCCAGTAGGTAGCGGTAATGCACCTTCAAGTTGGTTGCCAACCGCAAATAAACTCCACAGAAGACGAAGAAGAAGAAGAAGAAGGTTTGGTCTCGGGTCTTTGTTGTGAACCCTTGTCTCTGCCGTGAGTCCTGCTCTTTCCGTTACATAGTTCATCTGGTACAACCAGAGTGAACCGCCAGAGCCCGTGTGTTTAGATAAACTTGTTTAAGCGAACTTAGTGTAAGTTTTTGGGACGTTTCATCGCAGGCTCATCCTCCTTAGCTAAGAATGCTAATGAAGTTAGCTTAGCGTGCTAGCGGCAAATAGACATAGACAGAGTTCGACCACACAGTGCTAGTCGGAGTGACTTAGAGACCAACCTTTTTTCATGGGCCAGCAGTGTCCAGATAAACCTGTCTGAATGGACTCTGTCTTTTTTCTTTCCCTGAAAAAAAGTGAATGACCGTCTGATCTTTTACGAAGCTAATGAAGCCAGCTTGCTAGCTGGAAGTAGACGGAGGCGGCGGTATCCAGTAACACGGCGCACATCAGAGTGAACAAACCTTTATCGGAGTGTGTCTGGAGGAAAAGTTGCTGTGATTGAGAAAAAAATGTCTAAAGTTCAAATGCTGAGAGCTTTTGTCAACCAGCGACTAGCTGCGGCTGCTGAAGAGATCTTTGAGCTGTTTGAAACAACGATAGCAGAGTACGAGGAGAAACTTGAGTTCAGTTCAAAAGAGAATCACCGACAACGGAAACTACTGGACGCTGTTTACAACCCTGTCCGGTTACACAGAGCAGGTTTGTACTGGTTTTATTGTTTTATCGATGGAGGAAGTAGTCAGATCCTTTACCTATTGCTGAGTACCGTTACATTTACTTAAGAAAAGTAGGCTATTTAATCATACTTGTTCTTGATGTTATTTTAATAATGCAACTTTATACTGATACCCTTTAAATACTGTTTCAGATTGTAAGTTTTCATCCCCTTCTTGTCCAGCGAAAACCACGCTTCTCCAGATTTGTTGATTTAAATTTGAATGTTTTTGATGAACCGAAGTATAAAGTGTCCGTCATGTGTTGAGAAAATTCTCCTACAAAATAAACCCTCTGAAACCCTCGTGAATCAGCTGGACAATGTATCGTCACGTAGCTGAAAACAGGACTGTTTTCCCTACACAGTGAAAAGCTGACTTTTTAAGAGTATTGTAATTCTCACAGTACAGCAACACTATAAGTATATGATACTCTTAAAGAAAATGTAATGCACTGCTGTACAATAAACTATCCCACATTATATAACAACCTAGATGCTTGATTAAATGTTGGAATACATTTCTGCAGACCACAGATATTGAACATTTTATCATGTACAAAATATTCATTTAGTTATGCATATCCTGTTTGGGGGTGCAGGGGGTTGGTGCCTATCCCAGCTGACATTGGGCAAGATGCAGGGTACACTCTGGACAGGTCGCCTCACTATCACGGGGCTGACACATAGAGACAGACAACCATTCACACTCACATTCACTCCTCCGGCCAATTTTAGAGTCACCAATTAAGATGACCTGCATGTCTTTGGACTGTGGGAGGAAGCCGGAGTTCCTGGAGAAAACCCACGCTGACACCGGGAGAAAATGTAAACTCCACATAGAAGGGCTCCTTGGGTTCAAACTAGAAACCCTCTTGCTGTGAGGTGACAATGCTAGCCACACACTACTGCTTGTGTTTTGGCAAAAAAAAAACCCACTTTGTCATGGTTAAGAAAAGATAATTTCTTGCCTTAAAATCTAGCTTATGGTACCACAGTCACACTGGTAAGGCTGCAATGTCTTGCTAAAAAGCAGTACTTTTTTGTTTGTTGATCTCCAACTGGGGTCTGCAGCTTGGCTGCTGCCTTGCCCAGCTGGCATCATCCACCATCCCCTCCACCTCCAAATGACAAAGTCAGCACACTTACATGTAATAAGAACTATGCCACGTAGAAACGTTGATATGATACCAATGAAACATACAAATATACCCATGGTTTGCACAAACATACAATGCCAATAATTTATTCTGGCGACTGAGCTGTATATAAGAGTTCAATTTTGAGACGAGTTTAATAATTTTGTACTCAAAGCGTCTGGATGCTAAAAGGGGAAGATGCCGTATGAGTATAGTGGAATCTGCAAGTCATATATCATCCTTCAAGCTTGAAGAGGTGTGCTATTATAAACATCACAGTAAGCTAGCCAGTCAATTTATCCTTTATTTTGCCATAACATTTGCATCATAGCCTTAGTTAAATCTCTCTGTGTAGTTGCCCTTAACATTAGTTTACTGGGTTATTTTCTTATCCGCATTGAATTTCACCTAATCCCATGGCAGACATAACACAACACAGTGACTGTCTTTCTCACTTGCTGGCCTGGCCACAGCACACCAAAGAAAGGACAGATATGTGACTGAGATCCTTAATCTTAAATGCAGTTTCAGGACATGTTCAAGTTTGCACCGTCCACCAGCATCAGCCTGTAACAGTCTGGACACTTGGAAGTGCACAACTTCCAGATTAAAAAGTTGACAAGTCCCTTTAGAAAAAATAAAAAGCATCACAGAGCTGCCCGGGGTGGGGTTGGTGTTGAGCTGAGGCAAGAGCAGCCAGTGCTGGTGTATGGTGCACCTACAAAACTTCCCATGACTCCATTTTAAGCAGCGGACCTCAGCAACATATCTGTCCTTCCTTCAACGGACTGTGGCCAGCGTGTGGCTGTGCAGCTTCCCTGTGACGTAGCAGCCAGACATTAAATAAGAGAGCGAGTGAAAGAGAGAGTCGCTGTGTTGTGCTAATTGTTGTCTCATTTGTGCTCTGATAAACAGTAAATTCATCAAAGTAAGTGCCATACTGCTGTTTCTAAACTACTGTAACTGAGATGTTGCTATGGTAATGGATTATTAACCACATCCCCATTCTCCGTTTAAGAAAAATTATTAGCTGTTAAACAGTCAGGAAAAGTGACTAGAGGGGGACTTTAAAGTTACTGTATGCAACATTCAGATCTTTAGCAGTATACTTTCCCTTACATTAATAGGCAGAGTGGAGACTATTAGAATGAATTTGCTTCCAAGATTTCTCTTTCTTTTTCAGACTTTACCAATTGCTCCTCCTAAATCTGTGTTCATTCTTATAGACCGCCTCATCTCACAATTTATATGGCAGGGTAAGAAGCCTAGGGTCAGATATAAAGTATTACAATTAGCAAAATCAAAAAATTAGGAATGCCCAACTTGAAAAAGTACTGGATAGCGTCACGATTACGAGCAATGACAGTGTGGTTGTCAGATGATATAAATGGCTCAATGTGAAAAAAGTTGTAGTATTAATATACCTTTGTCAGTGATTCCTTTTACTAGGATTAAATCAATCAGAGATTTTCCAAGAGAATGGTCAAAGACCACCTATGTGGCTCGGAAAGAGGTACAGCAAATGTTTAAGCTACCAAGAGATCTCTCTATCTTAAGCTCGATAAGCCATATTAAAGACTTCTTGCCTCTAAAACTTGATGTAGGTTTTAAAAATTGGACACATCTGAATTTAAACTTTATAACATCAATTATTTAGTAATAATATCTTTAAAGCTATAATGCGCAGCTTCTGTCGCCTCCCAGCGGATAATGCGTTATTACAACTAATAAGCCGGCAGCAGTTCATGTAACACTCGCCAGTCACCACACACCGTGTACACAGAGTAACACTTGCCTTTGTGGTAGGATCCACTTCTGAACCGTGTCTCGGCCGCTTCTCCGCCATGTTGCTTTCTCTATCTACCTGCGCTCTACCTCTTGCTTTGACACTCTCCTCCCGCTCTTCCTCCCCCTCCCTTCTTGTTGTGAGGAAGCATTTCCTGTGTGCCAGTGCAGGAATGTCGCCGGTCGACACACGTACTAAAAATGATATATATTGAAAAATACCACGAGATGTTAGAGGAGCCGATCGGCTTAATCAGCATTGTGTCATCTCCTCTAGTTAGTGGCTTGGGTGAAACGGACATTTACGGACCCGTAGAAGTTACGCACTATAGTTTTAACTCATTCGACCAATTAAGGGCAGATTTTAATTTATCTAAAACAGAACTATATAGATATCTTCAGTTTAGAAGTTTCATATTTGACCACCCAAATGGGAAGAGATTAACAGAGCCCTCTCTCATAGAATAATATTTATCAAAAATTCAGGAAGGAAATCGTATACATAAACTAAATACCGTTATATATAGAATCTTGGCTTCGATGACTATGGATAATACTTGTCATGTGACAGAAAAGTGGGACAGAGAGTTACAACAGGAAATTACTGAGGATCAGTGGCTAAAGATCTGTGTTCAGATACATACAGTTACTAATGCCAGACAGAGAGAGACAGAGACAAGAGCCAGAGACAGAGCGCAACATGTCAAAATCTGAAAGCCACGCCCTCAAAGGGGAAACAAGGGCCACTTTCCCCTCCGCTTCTTCGCTCGTTCGCTGTCATTCTGCCTCCGCAGCCGCACCTTCAAGTCTCCTCGATTGAATTGCTAGCTAGCTAGCTAAAATTATTAGCTATAGCTAGCTAATGATTAGCTAATAATAAGATGGCAAAGGATTATTTTAGCACGCTATGCCTAACAGAGAGGCAACGGTATATTGATAAGCTTAATATTGCCCGTTTACCTCAGTGTCCCTTCTCCCTATCTTGCTCGTCTTCAAAAAAATATGATGTGGAGATTCTTTTTCAAGAAGATGAGCATTTAAGCATGCTCAGTCATGAGCCTGCTCCTACTACCGGCACACGTTGTTGTTTTGAGACTTGCCTCTACATGCTGGTACATTGATAGAAGTGCTAGAGCGGCCCGCTGGAATGGACTGCTTGAATCGCGGAGTGCTGGGCAAAATTATAACAATAGTTGCATTCATACTGTCAATGCTTTAGCTTAACATACATAAATACAGTTAACTGTTACTCTAAAAATACATTTGGAGGGTTTGACAAAGTGTTTGCTGCACACATAGGCATACCAAGTGTCAGGATCCCACAATTTCTTCCCTGTTGAAACCTCACGTTTTATTGCCTGTATCCACTTTTGTCTTCTACTGTAAAAGGTTCTGTTTTTCTCAGTTTTGACACAAATACATTTTAATACAAATAAAAATTCATTCCTATGTATTTGAGGAGATGAACTTAATTGAATGGAGGATCTGTCTGTAAATGCACATTTAGTATAATGAACCTTTATTCTTTTAACTTTTAACACTAAATAAAACTTTGTCACACAGCCAAGCAAAACATGTAACAGTTTGCAGTTTTGTTTGAATGGCGTGCAAATATGTTGTACAAAGGTTGCAAGATTTTTCTCCTTGTTGAAAACAGTAGAGCTATTAGTTGTTGAATTGTTAATATTAAATTACAGTTTTCTAAGACATGTATGTATTTCATTATTCTCCACAGAGGTCCAGCAGCTGTTGGTGATTAAGGAAGAGGTTCATCCTGAGCAGCAGGAGTGGAGATCCAGTCTGGACCAGGAGGACCCAGAGCCTCCACACATTAAAGAGGAACAGGAGGAACTCTGGAGCAGTCAGGAGGGAGAGCAGCTTCAAGGGCTGGAGGAGGCCGATATCAAGTTCACATTCACTCCTGTCCCTGTGAAGAGTGAAGAACATGACGAGAATGGTCAGTCCCCACAGCTTCATTCAGCTGGAGGACCAGAATCAGCCAGGAACTCAGCCCCAGATAGCCCTTTACAACCAACTACTGATGACAAGACGTCACACTCTGAACCTGAGACTGATGACAGTAGAGACTGGGAGGAGACACAGGAACCTCAGACAGGTTTAAACCCTCTGCAAAACAGTGAGGTACCTCTAAGTGAAAAAACACCAATTAGCTCCTCTGAATGTGCTGGAAGGTTTGACCACAAGGGACACCTGCAGAAACACACTGGGATCCAAACAGGGGAGAAACCATTTAGTTGCTCCATCTGTGGTAAAAGGTTTTCTCAAAAGAGGTCTTGGAAGACTCATATTAGACTTCATTCAGAAGGAAAACGTTACAGCTGCTCAGTTTGCAAAGTGAAGTTCAATTTTAGAAGCAATTTGGTTAAACACATGAGAAGCCATACTGGGGAGAAACCATTTAGTTGTTCATTTTGTAGTAAAAGATTTGCAGTGAGTGACCATCTGAGACAACACTTTAATATTCACACAGGGGAGAAACCATTTAGTTGTCAATTTTGTAACGTCAGATTCGCTGCCCAGGGAAATCTGAGACGACACATGACTGTCCACACAGGGGAAAAACCATTCAGTTGTATAGTTTGTGGTAAAAGATTTGCACACAAGGGAGATATGAAACGACACCTGCTTGTTCACACAGGAGAGAAACCATTTAGTTGTTCAATTTGTGGTAAAGGTTTCACACAAACTGGAGATTTGAGACGACACTTGACTGTCCACACAGGGGAGAAACCATTTAGTTGTTCAATTTGTGGCAAAAGTTTTACTCAAAAGGGAACTCTGAAACAACACCTTACTGGCCACACAGGAGAGAAACAATTTAGTTGCAATGTTTGCAATAAAAGTTTCTCCCGGTTGTATAATGTCAAAAAACACAAGTGTGTCGGGGAGAGCAGCAGTAATAAGTGAAGCTGCAGAGATTCTTGTTGTTAAATTTTTTCCAGCAGCAACAAAGTACTGGGGGCAAGATTGGTTTCAACACTGGTTAGCCAAAACTGTCAGACTAAAGGCTGATATAGACTCAATGGCCCAATCCCAATTCTCCCCCTTGGTCCTACCCCTAGTTTTGGGGTGCCCTTGGCAGAGTATTGGCCCTTTAGAATGGAGCTGCAAGGGGCAGGGTTTGAAATCTTAAACTTCGAAATGGGATGCCACTTGTTACGTCACCAGTAGCATTAGTCAGCCGAAAGTGATAAAAGAAATTCTGTTGAAACTTATTGCTAAAAGTAGTTAATATCCAGATGAAACAGCTTTAGTTAGCTAAAAGTGATGAATAAAATTTGTTGAAATTGTCAGCTGAAAGTAGTTATTAACCAATTGAAGTAACATTAGTTAGCTAAAAGTAATAAATACTAGTTTAAACAGTTCATGAAAAGTAACTGATAAGTGGTTAAAATAGCATTACTTAGCTAAAAGTAATGGATAAATGTTGAAACCATTTGTTAAAAGTAACTGTTAAGAGGTTGAAATAGCACTCTTTAGCTAAAATCAATGGATTATGGTTGAAACAGATTGACAAAAGTAACCAATAAGCAGTTGAAATATCATTAGGTAGCTAATAAGCAATGACTAGATGTTGACGAAGTTCAAAGTAATTTGTAAGTGGCTGAAACTGCAATAGTTATCTTAAAGTAACTGACAAATGGTTAAAACAGCATAAATTAGATTAGCGTTGAACTATGATTTTAATTTATGGCTTTTTTCCCCTGCCCCGATAGCAGCCATGTTGCTTGTTTCGCCAGAGACGGAGATCAACCCTGCTGTTACTTTGCAGTATATATAGTTCAACGTTAAAGTTACAACTGTACAGATTGTAGATTGTCCTTGTGTTTATATGTTTGGTATTATGTTTTGTATTTAATTTTTATTATGTTTGTATTGCTTATGTTTGTCATTATTTGTAAGGACCCCCTTGAAAATGAGATGGCACATCTAAAGGGGCTATCCTTGAAATAAAGAAAAAGATTCGAACAAATTGACAGTGACATTGCATCTGCAGTTTTCTGTCGTTACTTTTATAATTATGTCCTATTGTTGTTTTATTTACGATTATTTTGTTCACTTAAACAATTAATATTCCTATTATTACTACTGTATGTGACTGGTCATCGGTTACTTGAATGCGTTGTCATCTGACATTGCAACTTCTGTCAGCTGTCAAGCTGTCATCTGTTTGGGACTTAGTCGATGTGACGTATTGTCTGCTGTGCAGAGGATTGTGGGTCAGAAAAGCCAGAAAAGCATGCTGGCTTGCATACTAAGAAATCAGACGGGATGTAGTAGAATATCCTGGGCCGGCATTCACAAAGAATTCTAAGACTAAAAGTAGCTCGTAGTGACGTCATTCTAAGAAAAATCTAAGAAAAAAAGATTTTTCTTAGAATTTTCCCTTGGTAAGATAAAAGTTATTCACAAAGCATCTTAGGCCTTGAGAGAGCTCCTAAGGTGAAAAACTGTTAAGAGGAGGGAGGAGGACTTTTAAGAAGCCTAAGAGTGTCTTAAACAGAGAAGATGGCGGAAAGACAGAGAGGAAGGAGAGATATTCTCCGTATATTGAACAACAGTGATTAAATAAGACGCTACCGGCTTGAGTGCAGGGAGAATGTTTGTGGTTGACCTCATCAGGGATGAGCTTACTTTTCCCACCCAGCGTAGTAACACAATAACGCCCGCTTTGAATTGCAGCACGTACCAGCGCTTCTCACACTCATCGCTTGTGCGTAAAAGGAGAGGGAAGGACACATTGATTTGTCGGGCAATGCGCTCCCAAGTCTACCTCTTCCCTTGTGCCGTGATCCCAGGACCGAATTTCCCTCTTAAAGCTCCGTTGTTCTCCTCCACGAGCTGTGCCAACAGCAGGCACTGCTCTTCTGTCCAGTTCGGCTTTCTCGTTCTTTTTTTTCTTCATTTCATTCGTTGTTTTGGTCATTCTGCCTAATCAAACCGCTTTTTACAAGGAGGCCAGCAATCACAGTAATTGCTGACAGCTGAGTCTGCGTCCACCATTAATATCAAATAGATTAAGTAGTAAAATTACCAGCATGGCGAGTAAACATAGCTAATAAACAAATCAATATAATAATCTGCATGTGAATGAGGTACGTTCAAACATTCTGAAGCTGTGTAACAATTAATTTAATTTTGCTGAGTTTCATCATCATGACATAAAATTATTTTCACGATTACACATTTCTTAATACAGTCTAAGTTCTATGATCGGTTGATTTCACTGTCCAATCATTACTAGGAGCGCATTTGTTTTTCTTTTTTCTTTTTGTAACAACCAATCACAGCTTTTAGAAGACTGCGTCATACCTAGCAACGGGGTCAACCACACCTCCTCACTAAGATAAAAGTTTCTGTCCCCTCCTTGCTCAGAGTTGCTCTCAGAAACTCCTAAGCTAAGATTCCTTGCTAGGAATTTTTAGGCTAAGTTAGTCTTTGTGAATACGGCCCCTGGTATTTTTGGCATACTGCATTTCACATACTATGTATTGGGATACACTAAATCTTTTCTGGTGTACTATATAATATTGGGTATTAGAATGCATAGTTCAACTGCCGTAGTCCGAAAGCACTCTGGGAATTTTATTGTGCCACTATGTTTGGACAACCACCTGAAGGGGTTGATGACCACTACTCCTCAATCCCCCAACAGAAACAGGACACTGTACCCTTTAGAGCAGCACTCAATATGGAGTGGTGGGGCCACAAGGAGGAGAATTGAGATTGGGCCTATATCAGCCTTTTTTAGATAAGATGAAGTTACACAATTATTTAAATTAGGTATGTCCCAATTAAGTTTTTCGACCCCTGACCCTGATCCAAATAATTTAATATTAAATATCTGCCGAGCTGCTAAAATGCTTTCTGTGTAATCAGGGCTAAAGACTACCCAGCACTGCACAAATGCCCATGTTTTCTGCTGTTAACAGCTGTTCCAATCAATACAACTGGAAAAAATAAAGGCCACTTTAAATCCCAAAAATCGTAGGACGTAAAGGGGAGAAGAAACAAAAAACACAGAGAGAAACAGCAGCAGATGTGAATAAAAACCTCCATCTTTACTCTGGAGACGCGGAGTCAACTTATTTTAAACGTAAACGTCAAAGCCTTGTGTTAAACGTGCCTTGAGTTGTAATGTGCTGGGACAACTTCTCAGTGTTTTAAGCCAAGACAGATTTTTAACAGCATTTCACCAGACCTCTGGTAGCATTCGACCAAGTGGGTAGAAAATAGTAGCAAAAATTAGCTAACCTTAGCTAGTAACGTTAACCTGACACTGCCTGCATCCGTGTGCATCCAAATATAAAAGACATTTACAGTCAAACATGTTTAGTCACCCGCCAAAAAACAAGATGGCAGTTGTTTCAGTCATGGACCCAATTGCACACATAATGGTTACAGTCGATTAGACTGCACGATTTTATCGGCACGCCGTGTAACACTGGTAACATTAGGAGGTCTGGAGGATGAGGTAATTTCTCACGATGATGGTGTCCACACCGACAAGTTGGTTGAGTTGTGGGAAAAATTACTTCGTTGTTTTGTATGGATTACGTCCAACATGAGTTTCAATTTTTCAACGATACCTGCTGCCTGCACTTAAAACTTTTATGTAGCCACTGTCCTCTGCTTACTATTCATGCAGTACAAGGATTTATCACTGTCTGCCTTCCCTCTGAATTTTGCATGTCATAATAGGCATGTGATTTCAAACAGGCTCTTGAGAGTTTACTTTTCATTATCTGTGCATCTTTTGCATGAATAAGTTTACATTAAAAAAAATTGTTGTATTGGCTTTTTGCTTGTGGGGCTTTTCTTGTACTTGACATGATGTGGAGAGTGTGGTTTTTGTTGGTTCTGCACCACTGTCCCTCTCTCAGCAGATGGACGGACAGTTGACAACGACTAGTCAAAACACCAGCTGACATAAAGCAAAAGATCAGAGCGGGCTCTATATAGCTCAATATAGCTGATCCCAATCAGTTAAAAAGTATCCTGAGCACCCCTGATACTGATCTTTTAGGTTGGATCTGGACAGCCCTAATTTAAATTCTGTTTTTAATTGTGTCAAAGTTATTTTGTTTTATTCTGGGCAGTCTGTTATTCAAATACATACACATATAATGGTTTTAAGACAGGATTTACAGCACAGATACACTCAGCCTTGTAAGGGATTCCTTGAAGCCACCTGAGTAGTACAGCATTTGCCCTGGCAGTACTCCTGTAATGGGTTAGCTCCATTTACTGTCACTACATGAGCTAGCTGAGCAGTTGAGAAGTTGTCATGTTGTCTTCCTCAGCAGCGGGCAGCAACATCCTCTTCTTGCCCCTGGCCTGTAATGTTACGCAGCTGTTATCAGCCTGCTGCTGCACATCTGTCCACGTTACTCTTTCCTCCACTTTATTTGCTGTCGCCGGCAAACTGTTGTTCTTGTTGTCACTGCTGCTAAGGCTAAAAACACTTTGAAGCATCAGCCATGATACTTTTTTCCTTTTGTCTCAGACCTTTTCTGCTCCACCTTTTCATTTTTTTTAGCTTCTTTATCCAACTTGTTTGTTGTCCCATTTACTTTTCACTTACTTTGTTCTTTGTGTCATATATCAACTTGATGGGGTTGGGGGAGATGAATCACAAGTATTTAAGACAAACTTAGATTGGACACAATTCAACACCTGAGGTGTCAGATTTACCCAGATGCCTTTTTAAAGGAGAAGTCCAGTATTTTGCACTTTGAGCCCAATTTCTGGGTTGTTTATGATGAAATAGAGTGGTTAAGACCAAAATTATGACGATTGCTCCTTTTCAGAGAACTTGGCTCTCCCCTGCCTGGCTAAACAGTGCTGCCGATGGCCATGTGTATATCTGTCCTAAAACCACCCTAAACGTTCATTTTCAAAGCCATGAACCTCACCGGGTGGTCAGTGGTGTTCGTTGATGTTCTGACATAAAAATCGTAGCAAACTGTGGTTTCCATCTGTGTTTTCGCTATTCATCTCAATCGTGGATCTATTTTTTCAGCTGCCTAACACCCGCGTGTAAACTTCCACTTGATCATTTGTTTGACCCTGAAGCGTTATACACTCCAGCCCACTTGATGGCGATAACGCTCCTTTACGTGGGTGTCGCCAACCGGCAGGAAACCATTGTAATGTAATGGGACACAGAGAAGAAGCAGAAGAAGCAGGTTGGCATTGTGTTCAAAGGCATCGTACTGTGAAGGTTGTTTACAAGCGAGTAATCCATTGTGCAGTTGTTTAAACTTATTACAAAACTTTTTGGTTCGTTCTCGTTCTTCCTCCAGGAGCGCACACAGCACTGTGAAGCTGGCACTTTAGCTGAGCTGAATACCGGACTTCTCCTTTAAGATGGGCTTCAGATTTTTCAAGCCTGTCTACATTAAATACTTGGATCCCATATGAATGATGAAAGAGTCTTTGGTCATTGTAATTGTCCCTCAACTGTGTCTCTTTGTCCGGAGACTTGTGTAGGATTGTTACAGATGTTTTGTCTCGGCAAGAAATCCAAGTGATTACCACGACATATTCCTTCGCCCAGCTCAGATGGAAAACAGTGTGTGGAAAGAGGGAATTTTCTGTTGATCAACAAATTGATAAATCATTTCAGCTCTAACGTTGTATTCTGTCGGATAATTTAGTCTTTAAAAATGCATCATGTTTTTGGAGTTCCCTGTGTTTTGTGTGCGAAATCTTAATTTGGAAAGCAACTACAGCTGTCAAATAAATGTATTGTAGTATTTTCATTTGATGCTACTTTACATTTCTTCACTATACTATGGAGGGGAAGATTGTACTACATTAACATGACATCTATGGTTATACCGGTGGCATTTTACATTGAACACATACAGTGACACATTTAATCACAACATGTATTAAATGATGATACACGCACAGCACGCACATACCAAAATGACAATGTGCTGGACAGAAGAACAAATACAAAAAGGACACCAGAAACTGCTACTTTTGGAAATTTTAATAGAATCAAATCATGTGATGTTTTTGGCACCAGCCCTTAATCAGACATGAACAAGATAAGGAGACACACCTCTCTCTCTCTCTCTCTCTCTCTCTCTCTCTCTCTCTCACATATATCTGTTGGGTGGTCGCCCAACAGATCATGTGGTAACACATGTAGCTATACATGATTGTTTCTATGTCTGTTTTTTATTTTTTTATTTGTGTCTATATGGACCATACTGGTCTGAAATAAAGTAAAGTATACAGAAACTGGGTACAACACACTGCAAAACCAGTTCAAAATGACTTCACAGGAATATAATACATTTACAAAAAGGCCAGCGGTGCCTAGAGTATCACCTTGAATATCACAACTGAAACATCAGATTAAAAAAATGTTAAATGACATGCAAATTCAAGGTGAAATTAAAAAATAAGCTACTTTTATCATTCATGTATTTTTTTAATACATTTTTGGGGATTTTATTTTAAATAGAGGCACCTCTAATACTACAAAAAGTAGTGATACTCAATGAGAAATACCACAGCGATGTAATAAACACATTTGTTTATTTGATTTGTTTATTACATCACTGTGGTATTTCTCATTGAGTATCACTACCTTTTGTAGTATTAGAGGTACCTGTATTAAAAAAAACTTCCATAATGTAAATATATATGAGTAAGAAAAATATCTTCTACAATTTCACCTTGAATCTGCATGTCATGTCATGACGTTTTTTTCATCTGATGTTTCAGTAATGGGATATTCAAGCTGACACTCTAGGCACAGCTGGCCTTCTTGTAAGTATATTTTTTTTGTAAATGTTTTTTTGTAAATATATTGTATTCCTGTGATGTAATTTTGTACTGGTTTTGCAGTGTGTTGTACTCAGTTTCTGTATAACTACATGTGTTATCACATGGTTTGTTGGGAGACCATCACTGGTTGTGTATATATAGAGTATACACTGCTCAGAAAAATAAAGGGAACACATAATCATCACAGTGTAACTCAAAGTCAGTCAAACTCCTTGGATATCAACCTGTCCAGTTAGGAAGCAATACTGACTGTGATGCAATTTCACCTGCTGTTGTGCAAATTGGACAGACAACAGGAGGAAAGGAGATGCAATTACCAAGACAGCCCCTATTTAGGAATGATTTTGCAGGTGGTGGCCACAGACCATTTCCCTCTCTGCGTCCTTTTTGGTTGATTCTTGGCTAGTTTGAATTTTTCCAGTGCCCTCACCACTAGTGGTATCATGAGGCGGTATCTGCAGCCCACAGAAGATGCTCTGATAGTGCAGCTACTCCAGGATGGCGCATCCATACGCACAGTGGCCCAGGGGTTTGCTGTGTCTCCCAGCACAGTGTCAAGAGCATGGAGGAGATACCAGGAGACAGGCCAGTACACCAGGAGAGGTGGAGGGGGCCGTAGGAGGGCAACAACCCAGCAGCAGGACCACTATCTGCTTCTTTGTGCAAGGAGGAACAGTAAGGAGTCACTGCAAGGAGCACTGCCAGAGCCCTCCAAAATGACCTCCAGCAGGCCACTGGTGTGCATGTTTCTGCCCTTACTGTCAGAAACAGACTCCATGAGGGTGGCATGAGGGCCCAACGTCCACAAGTGGGGCCTGTGCTCACACCCTGGCACCGTGCAGCCCGATTGACATTTGCAAGAGAAGACCAGAATTGGCAGATTCGCCACCGGCGCCCTGTTCTCTTAAGAGATGAGAGCAGGTTCACACTGAACACATGTGACAGATGTGACAGAGTCTGGAGACGCCATGGAGAATGTTCTGCTGCCTGCAACATCCTCCAGCATGACCGGTTTGGTGGTGAGTCAGTGATGGTCTGGGGAGGCATATCTTTGGAGGGCCACACAGACCTCCGCGTGCTAGCCAGAGGTACCCTGACTGCTGTTAGGTACCGGGATGAGATCCTCAGACCATTGTCAGACCATATGCTGGTGCAGTGAGCCCTGGGTTCCTTCTGATGCATGACAATGTCCGGCCTCATGTGGCTGGAGTGTGTCAGCAGTTCCTGGATGACGAAGGCATTGATGCTATTGACTGGCCTGCCCGTTCCCCAGACCTGAATCCAATCGCCATCCAATGTTCATGTCCAAGTTTCTTTGTCATGTGACCACTCACAAGTAAGCAATCATGTTTCAGATATCTCCTTTGTTGTTCAGTTTCACCAAAAAGACATTTTCCCTCTAAACATAATAAATGTCACATGGTTTCATCTAAAGTGTATGAATGAGGGCCAAAGAGGTAAAATTATCCAACACTTAACCAAAAAGCAAATAATAGAGCAATTTATTTAAAGAACAAATATGTGTAGGAAGGGTTCTTTGTGATTGATTTTATGAAATAATTTTATTCTTGTAAAAGGGTGTGAGGGTGTAAAAGGAAAAAAACACCAACTCAGCTAAGCTCATGGGTGCATTTCATAAACAGGGAGAGGCGAAACATATTCAAAAAACGCAAGTCCAGTTACCTACGATATAGCACTTATGATTACCATGGCCTGGGTGACTGAGAATCTTCACTGAAAAGCTACATAAACAAGAAAAAGTCGGGATAACACAGTGAAGGCTTGTTTTCATTATTGTCCCTTTGAGGAAGTAGTAGTAAGTGTAAATGGAATGTCTCTTCCAACAAGTAACCCAAAATATGACGGGTCGGTCTGCTGCACAACCAATTATGAGTTACCTGGGTCCGTTAATGAAAGTTTGGTCACTTTTAGAGGGAAATGTGGTCATTCTCAGGAGAAGGAGGGAGATAGGGTGGTGGAAATGGTGAGGGCTGAAGAGGAATTTCGGGTTATTTTCAAGTTGAAAGATCAGGTGGGAGGAGGGTTTAGAGCCATGAATCTGCTTAAAGTTGCAGATTCCCGAAGATGTGTTGGTGAGGGAATAGATGCTCGGATCTTACCTAATGGAGCAATGCTTGTGTTATGCAGAAATATGGATCAAGTAGGAAGAGCAAAGAAAATCGGGAAAATATTAGGGAAAAAGGTGGAAGTGGTAACCCCTGTAAAGAAAACTGAGATAAAAGGTGTCATTTATGGAGTGTGTGCTGACATGACAGAGGAAGAAATTAAGGAAAATATAAAAGGAGGAAAAGCAATGGCTGTGAAGCACTTTAAAGCCAAGGAAGGTGGAAACAAAAATACCCCTGTGTTTATAACTTTTGATGGAAGTTTTCTTCCAGCTCGGGTCTTTATAGGATGTTTGTCTTTCCAAGTCAGACCCTATCAAAGACCTCCTCAGTGTTGTTTCAAGTGTCAGAGGTTTGGGCATATGGCAGCTTCATGCAGGGGAAACAGGTGTTGTGCTGAATGTGGAGAGGACCATGACATCCTGAAATATGAAGTACCAGCTCCTAAATTTTGGAGGAAGTCATATGGCTTAATTTAAACAGTGTGGACACTTTCTGAAAGCGAGACAAATTCAGGAAACCAGAGACCAGCATAAAATCTCCTATGCAGAAGCATTAAAGAAAATGGAAAGAACAAGGGTTTCCGGCCCTGTTGTGAGAGTGCCTGTGTGCGGGCCTTTGGTGTCCAGGCAGCCTGCACCTGTACTCTCTCATCATGAAATTGTAATCAACAAGGAGGCCCTTCTTGCATTTATGGTTGACGTTATGGTGCCCGGGAAAAGAAATCAAGGTCAGATGTTATTAAGTTTGTGTCTGAAGTGGCAGAGAGATTTCTGGGAGTAAAGAATTACTCTCCTCAGTCACTGCATTATGAGGACTAGTCAAGTGCTAGTAGTCCAGGAATCAGCAAGTCACTCAGAGAGTGGTTGAGGAGGGGGAAGATATGGATGATGATGTCCTCTTCAATGATTTTGATGATGTTTAATCTCTTCATGATGAATAGTGATGGATCGATTGATGAATTAAATGATTCTTTGAGTAAAATGATTTTTAATGTGGCCTTAAGGACAGTACCATGTAGGGAGATCCCAAAGGAACGAGTGATTGTCCCATGGTGGAATAGTGATTGTAACAAGGCTGTGAAAGAAATAAAACAAGCTTTTAAGATTTTGCATAGAAACCCTACTCTGGAAAACATCATTAATTTTAAACGTTGTAGGGCAAAGGCAAGGAAAACAATAAAAGATGCTAAAAGAAAGTGCTGGAGGGCATTTTGTGGGACCCTACATGGAAAGGCCATATAGAAAGGGTAGTTTGTAAGTGTGAGAAAGTGATAAATATCCTCCGAAGTCTAGCTGGAAGTGACTGGCATGCAGAAAGGGATACCCTGACTATGATTTACTATGCTATGATAAGATCCATCTTAGATTATGGATTTGTGATATTTAGTTCTGCTGCCAAATCTGTTCTTTGTAAGCTGGACCGGGTACAGACTAAGGCCTTGAGAAAGAATGTATAACTGGATTCTAGACTTCCTATCTAATAGGACATTCCGAGTTAAAGTCGGGGATGCTATTTCAGAGAAGTTTGAAATAGTAAATGGCATTCCCCAAGGTAGTGCTATTAGCCCAATCCTGTTTAACATAATGATAAATGATATTTTTCAAAATGTTGGTGGAGATATTGAGTCATCACTTTATGCAGATGACGGGGCGATATGGAAAAGAGGGAGAAATATCATCCATGTGATTAATTGCATTCAGAGGGCTATACAACAGGTAGAGAGATGGTCTTATGATTGGGGTTTCAAGATGTCTGATACAAAGTCTTGCTACATGCTCTTTACCAGGAAAAGAAAGCTAAGAGATATACAGCTTAAATTATATGGGCAAAACATGGATAGGGTAAGTGAATTCAAATACTTAGGATTGTGGTTTGATGAGAAATGTATATGGAGAAATCATGTTAAACAGGTGGAGACTAAATGTAAAAAAGTGTTGAATCTCATGAGATCAGTGGCAGGATATGCATGGGGAGCAGATAAGCAATCTTTAATGGATATTTATAGGACCTTAATACGATCTAGCCTTGATTACGGTTGTATGGTGTATGGAGCTGCAGCTAAGAGTGTTTTGGAAAAGTTAGACAGAATTCAGTTCAGAACTATATGAATCCGTATTGGTGCAGTTAAAACAACTCCAACTAATGCATTACTGGTGGAAGCAGATGAATTACCATTACACCTAAGATGATAAAAGTTGTCTTTAGCCTATTGGGTTAAACTAAATGGATCTGGAGAAAATCAATCTGCAAAAGCGGTACTTTCTGATTGCTGGGAGTATTCACAACAGCATAAAGGGAGAGGGTCTAGGTATCTTTGGATAATTCGTAATTCATTTCTAATTGACAAATGGAAAAAAACGTTATTTTGATATTTCTTTCAAAACGAAGAACAGAAAAAACATTTTTGATGTCAGAAAACCGTTTTTGATGTCAGAATCAAAAAACGAAAAACCAATCAAAACCGAGCCGTTTTTCGTTATTGATTATTCCTTTTCTCCTTATTAATTTTGGAATGAAGAATGAAACAACCCATGGAGTCACGTGGTTTTTTGTTTCTCAATTTAAAACGAAAAACGACGTCACGTGATCTATTCCTTTTTTGTTTCTGTTGAAAGATGTGTTTCGAAATAAGACAAGTAGTGTACCTTCAAACTTGGTTTAATAACCACAGTGCCGAGGATGCAAACATTACAGACAGTGCAAGCATACGTCTGTGTCGAACTCCAAACCCAGTAACGCATAGACATATACACATAGACGCCGCATCGACTGCCGGAGCGCATCCTCGCCGGCCGCCATCTTGGATGGGTCTTGCTTCGCCTCCACAGTGCATTCACTTCTATTGAGGAAGGAGCTGTATGCACAAGTAAAATAGAATAACTCACTGAATTTTCAACTGATTTTCACGCGGTTTGGTTTGTTACAAACGGCACACATGTAGTTATGATACAGGATGTTTTCGTACATTAAAAATACGGGATTTCATGCTTTAATACTTTCTGCAGATAGCAACAGCATGTTATTTAGGTCATAACACAGTTATTTTATTCACCTCAACCCCAGAGTGGGATGGATGGATATATATATACATATATATATGTATATATATATATATATATATATATATATATATATATATATGGGGCATTCTACCGATTTTGCGCAAATTGCTGTCCCTTACCAAAAAAAACAACAAAAATAATAAAATTGAGCTATGGCCTATTTAAACCCAGGACATTAAATGAGAAAGTGATATGCTAAATATATACAAAATCACCATTTATAGGGTACTTTCTGTTGGGAAGTAGCTGTCCCCAGCCCTGACCTCTAAAATTCAATTGATGTAAATAACACTTAAAACATTTTTCATATTTTTTTTCAAAAGTGTGATTTAAAACATCTTTGTGATTAAGTTTAAGCAGAAGTTGAAAGATTTAGATGTTTTGTGGGATTCATTTTTAAATTAAGAAACTATGCTAAAAAAAAATAGTGTCCCTTGTTTTCATGTCACTACCGAAACCCAAGAGTTTTAATGCTCTGGTTGGGTCTGGATTTTAGCCACACACCTGAATTTCTGAGAAGGGGGGTAGTACTGCACCCCCATCCTACATGACTCCATGGTAAGTCGCTGACTCCCATCATTTTTTCAATAAATGTCTTCCAAAGTCTGAAAATCAGTGTGTAACTTTTAAAACTGTCACTACTGAGCACATGTTCTCTTCAATTATGTAAAAATTTGGGGGGGTTATGCAAAATATTTGTTTGTTTGTTTGTTTGTTTGTTTGTTTTTCTGTATGAACAACTTTTCAAACATGTGCTTGTTAGCCATGTGACTGCTAGCATTCTTTAGTTATCCTGAAAAATAGCTAAGAATGTCACTACCGAAACAGTCACTACCGAAACCTATGGTAAAGTTTCGGTAGTGACATGATCATTTCGGTAGTGACAAAATGGAATGGTCAGTAGTTAAACCCCATAATTCTGTGGTCCAAAGTCTTGCTCTGCTCTACTCTACTCAGGTCTACTCTACTCTACTCTGCTTTACTCTATACTCTACTCTTCTCTGCTCTACTCTTCTCTGCTCTACTCTTCTCTGCTCTACTCTACTCTGCTCTACTCTACTCTGTCCTACTCTGCTCTACTATGCTCTACTCTATTCTGCTCTGCTCTACTCTGGTCTACTCTATTCTGCTCTGCTCTGCTCTGCTCTACTCTACTCTACTCTGTCCTACTCTGCTCTACTATGCTCTACTCTATTCTGCTCTGCTCTACTCTGCTCTACTCTATTCTTTTCTGCTCTGCTCTGCTCTACTCTACTCTACTCTACTGTGCTCTGCTTTACTCTACTATGCTCTACTCTACTCTACTATGCTCTGCTCTACTCTGCTCTGTTCTACTTTGCACTACTCTGTTCTACTCTGCCCTTCTATACTCTTCTCTGCTCTACTCTACTCTACTCTACTCTACTCTGCTCTGCTCTACTCTGTTCTATTCTATAATCTGCTCTACTCTACAATGCTCTACTCTATTGTGCTCTGCTTTACTCTACTATGCTCTACTCTACTCTACTATGCTCTGCTCTACTCTGCTCTGTTCTACTTTGCACTACTCTGTTCTACTCTGCCCTTCTATACTCTTCTCTGCTCTACTCTACTCTACTCTACTCTGCTCTGCTCTACTCTACTCTGTTCTATTCTATAATCTGCTCTACTCTACTATGCTCTACTCTAGTCTACTGTGCTCTGCTTTACTCTACTATGCTCTACTCTACTCTACTCTTCTCTGCTCTACTCTGCTCTTCTCCACTATGCTCTGCTCTACTCTACTCTACTCTACTATGCTCTGCTCTGCTCTACTCTACTCTACTCTGCTCTCTGCTCTACTCTGCTCTGCTCTACTCTACTCTACTCTACTCTACTCTACTCTACTCTACTATGCTCTGCTCTGCTCTACTCTACTCTACTCTACTCTGCTCTGCTCTGCTCTGCTCTGCTCTACTCTACTCTACTCTACTCTACTATGCTCTGCTCTGCTCTGCTCTACTCTACTCTACTCTACTATGCTCTACTCTACTCTACTCTACTCTGCTCTACTCTGCTCTGCTCTGCTATACTCTACTCTGCTATACTCTACTATGCTCTGCTCTACTCTGCTCTACTCTACTCTGCTCTGCTCTGCTCTGCTCTACTCTACTATGCTCTACTCTGCTCTGCTCTACTCTACTCTACTCTACTCTACTCTGCTCTACTCTACTCTGCTCTACTCTACTCTGCTCTGCCCTCTCAAAAATTAAATTGTTTTATTGACCACAAAACATTTGCCTTTGAATTTGTAATTCCCACCATAAGGCATACATTTGAGGAAATATGATGCAACCTTAAAACAGAATACTGGTCACTACCGAAACAGTGCAGTCACTACCGAAACACTGGGTGTTTTGTAAAAAATAAAGTATCTTGAGTTATCAACTAAAGTATTATGATGCTAATCGGTTACATTTCTGTTCTGTTTCATCAATTGTTAACTCTGAAATCAATCTGATCAGCGTTATGCAGTTTACAAAGAAAGAATGCATTTAGATTTTGAAGAATTCTATAATTTGAACTTCAAAATTTGTTAAAATATTATTTTTTATAGATTTAATTGTGAAAACCTTCAGTCAAAATTTGTAAAAAAAAAAATTAAATCTTTAAAAAAGGGAAGGAACAAGCGTAACAGGTTGATATATATTTTTTTTGTATAATATAATACGGGCGGCACGGTGGTATGGTGGTTAGCACTCTCGCCTCACAACAAGAGGGTTGCCGGTTCGATCCCGGGCGTGGGAGCCCTTCTGTGTGGAGTTTGCATGTTCTCCCCGTGTCAGCGTGGGTTCTCTCCGGGCACTCCGGCTTCCTCCCACAGTCCAAAGACATGCAGATTGGGGACTAGGTTAATTGATAACTCTAAATTGTCCGTAGGTGTGAATGTGAGTGTGAATGGTTGTCTGTCTCTATGTGTCAGCCCTGCGATAGTCTGGCGACCTGTCCAGGGTGTACCCTGCCTCTCGCCCGATGTAGCTGGGATAGGCTCCAGCCCCCCCGCGACCCTCAAGAGGATGAAGTGGTTAGAAGATGAATGAATGGATGAATGAATGAATATAATACTCTATGTTTCGTTAGTGACAAATTTTGGGAGAGGAAAAACATTCCAAAACAGTCTGAAAATACAATATAAAAATTTACAGTCATTTTACTAGATATGTGACGTTCACATATGGTACAATATATATAGGGTCAAAGTTTTGGAAATAAAACATACAAAATTTCAAAATATTTCCAGCCTAACTTTGTACACATTCGGTAGAATGCCCCATATATATGATTCTACCCTCTTGGATTTTATTTTGACGTTTTTACACTTCACTTTGGCTTCCTGCCTGCCCACCGTGCTACTGTCTGTCCCAAATGAGAAATGAAAAAAGGAATTTGCAAAAACCCAAATTGTTTTTCTGGTTTTTCGTTTGGAAACAACGAAGGAATGGATCACGTGACTTCGTTTTTCGTTTTTGGTTTTAAATTGAGAAACAAAAGAACACGTGACTCCATGGGTTGTTTCATTCTTCATTCCAAAACGAATAAGGAGAAAAGGAATATTCAATAACGAAAAAACGGCTCGGTTTTGATTGGTTTTTCGTTTTTTGATTCTGACATCAAAAACGGTTTTTCCGTTCTTCGTTTTGAAAGAAATAACAAAATAACGGTTTTTTCATTTGTCAATTAGAAATGCATTACGAATTATCCAAAGATACCTAGACCGGAGAGGGTTTGGATGGAATATCAAGTCTATAGCAGGAAAATATGGATTCAGTCATTTGGAATTTGGACCTGGTGTTATATGGGGCAATGTTCCTCCTTGGATACTTCCAGTACCCAATGGAAATTTACAACTTGTAGAACAGAAGAGCGAGTGGAGCAAGATGAATATGGATAACATCAAGTATTATGTTGAAGATTATTTGAAGAGGAATTATTATAACTTTCTCCCCATTTTTACAGATGGGTCTAAAGATCCAGAGAGTGAACAAGTAGGAACAGGAGTATACATACCAGAGTTTAATGTAAATATTTGTAAAAGAATCAATAATAGATTGTCTGTATGTACTGCAGAAATAACAGCCATAATACTAGCATTACAATGGATAGAAGAGGTTAGGCCTGAGAGAGTGGTCATTTGCTCAGATTCCACTGCAGTTCTTCTGAGCTTAAATACAAATGAATCAATAAGAGAGGATCTAGTGATGGAAATATTAATGATAATGTGGAGATTACACAGAAGTGGAATTTTTGTTCAATTTTGTTGGGTTCCTGCACATGTAGGTGTTAGTGGTAATGAAAAAGCAGACAATATTGCCAAAAGAACTTTAAGATTAAGTAATGAAGATATAATGAAAATTCCCTTTGGAAAAGGTGAGGCAAAATCAATAATCAGAAAGGCAGTGATAGATTTGTGGCAGAAGAAGTGGGGTATGGATGTTAAAGGGAGACACTATTATAAAATACAGAAGTCAGTTAACACAAAGGTTTTTAAAGGAAATGCAGAAGAGAAGAACTAATCATTTCCAGGTTAAGACTTGGACACACTAGTTTAAAATCAACTCTGTATCTAATGGCAAAGTTTGCGTCTGATAAATGTGATAGGTGTGATACTCCAGAGAATGTTGAGCATGTCATTTTGAAATGTAGTAAGTATGAGTTAGAAAGGAACAGGTTGCGTGATAGGATGTATGAGCTGGAACGGGAATGGAGCTTGGAAGGAATTTTAGGGATGAGTGGGAAAATGAGGGAATGTTACAGGGCAGTATTTAGTTTCCTCAAAGACACAGGATTAGAAAATAGAATATAAGGCAGTTTTACCCTTTTTTTGTTTGTTTGTTTGTTTGTTTGTTTGTTTGTTTGTTTGTTTCCTGTTTAGAATGTAACCTGAAGTATACACTATGATACTACACACTCCGGTACAGCAGGTGGCGGTATACACCTGAAAAAGTTGGTTGTAATCCACCATTAAATGTAAGAAGAAGAAGAAGAAGAAGAAGAAGAATTATATTCACTTCCTGTGGCTAACACGAGGAGCCTAGTAAAAGAGATTTGTTCTCGGGTCTTTGATGCTAAACGATTTCTCCGTCGCGAGACCTGCTCTTTCCGTCACGTAGTTCAGCAGATACAATCGGAGTGAACCACCAGAGCCTGTATGTTTGAGTAAACGTGTTTAAGTGGACTTTGTGTAATTTTTCGGTACGTTTTGTCACAGACTCCTCTCTGTTATCTAAGAATGCTAACTTAAGTTAGCTTAGCGTGTTAGCTGAAAAATAGACGGGGACGGAACTCGACCACACAGCGCTAGTCGGAGTGACTATTCAATAGAAACTAAACTGTATAATTCATGGACTCACTATGTCCAGATAGCGGTGTTTGAATGGACTCTGTCTTATTTTATGTACTTGAAACCATACGAATTATCTTCTCGTATATTGCGAAGCAAATGAAGTTAGGTTGCTAGCTGAACATAGACAAGACACGAACATAACGAGGAATACATCGGGGTGAGCAACCCGTTTCAACGGGGTGTGTCAGGAGGAAAAGCTGCTGTGATTTATTAAAAATGGAGGAGCTTGAGTTTAATACAAACGAGAATCTCAGACAGCGGAAACTAACTGGTGCTGTTTTCAACTCTGACGACCGATTAAACGGACCAGGTTTGTACTGTTTTCATTGTTTTATTATGACTTTAAACCGCTATGCAACCAGTGGTGGAGGGAGGATTCTGATTTCTTATACTAAGTAGAAGTACAAATATAACACTGTGGAAATACTCTTTTACAAGCAGTGGTGGAATGTTACTCAGTAACGTTAGATTAGGCTGAACTGCGCCTCACCTGAAAAAGTGGACGAGATCTGATTCAGAATTATTTAAAATGTTATCAAACTCACATATCAGTTTGTTCGCAGTCTCCTATTATTTTAATTAATACAGAGTAAACTAATTAAATGCTTAACAGGCGATCTGTACTTTCTGTTCATGGTTCAACCTCCATTTTACTGAATTCTCATGTAAAAAAGCATCATATCAGCTTGCTGCTGTATATAAATAAATCGAGCGGACATGTCACGCTCAAACATAAATACGTTAAAGCATTAGTTAACAGTTAAACACAGAGAATAGAAATTCAAGATAACAGCTTTCATTTAAGATCAGTCTGATATAGTCAGGGCTTCAGTGTTATTTTAAGAAGCTTCACATCTCACTGACCACAGATCTGTTCTTTAGTACCTTATTATTTAAAACAGCCCAGTGTTAATACACAATACATTGTGCAATATTAGTGTGTGCTAAACTAATATCAGCTAATAATGTAAAATCAGCCATTCAGTCTGTATCGTTATTAGCTTTGTTTTGTGTGTGTGTGTGTGTGTGTGTGTGTGTATATGTATGTATATATACATATATATATATATATATATATATATATATATATATATATATACAGTACAGGCCAAAAGTTTGGACACACCTTCTCATTCAATGCGTTTTCTTTATTTTCATGACTATTTACATTGTAGATTCTCACTGAAGGCATCAAAACTATGAATGAACACATGTGGAGTTATGTACTTAACAAAAAAGGTGAAATAACTGAAAACATGTTTTATATTCTAGTTTCTTCAAAATAGCCACCCTTTGCTCTGATTACTGCTTTGCACACTCTTGGCATTCTCTCCATGAGCTTCAAGAGGTAGTCACCTGAAATGGTTTTCCAACAGTCTTGAAGGAGTTCCCAGAGGTGTTTAGCACTTGTTGGCCCCTTTGCCTTCACTCTGCGGTCCAGCTCACCCCAAACCATCTCCATTGGGTTCAGGTCCGGTGACTCTGGAGGCCAGGTCATCTGCCGCAGCACTCCATCACTCTCCTTCTTGGTCAAATAGCCCTTACACAGCCTGGAGGTGTGTTTGGGGTCATTGTCCTGTTGAAAAATAAATGATCGTCCAACTAAACGCAAACCGGAAGGGATGGCATGTCGCTGCACTCTTGGCATTCTCTCGATGAGCTTCAAGAGGTAGTCACCTGAAATGGTTTCCACTTCACAGGTGTGCCTTATCGGGGTTAATTAGTGGAATTTCTTGCTTTATCAATGGGGTTGGGACCATCAGTTGTGTTGTGCAGAAGTCAGGTTAATACACAGCCGACAGCCCTATTGGACAACTGTTAAAATTCATATTATGGCAAGAACCAATCAGCTAACTACAGAAAAACGAGTGGCCATCATTACTTTAAGAAATGAAGGTCAGTCAATCCGGAAAATTGCAAAAACTTTAAATGTGTCCCCAAGTGGAGTCGCAAAAACCAATAAAGCGCTACAACGAAACTGGCACACATGAGGACCGACCCAGGAAAGGAAGACCAAGAGTCACCTCTGCTTCTGAGGATAAGTTCATCCGAGTCACCAGCCTCAGAAATCGTAAGTTAACAGCAGCTCAGATCAGAGACCAGATGAATGCCACACAGAGTTCTAGCAGCAGACCCATCTCTAGAACAACTGTTAAGAGGAGACTGCGCGAATCAGGCCTTCATGGTCAAATAGCTGCTAGGAAACCACTGCTAAGGAGAGGCAACAAGCAGAAGAGATTTGTTTGGGCCAAGAAACACAAGGAATGGACATTAGACCAGTGGAAATCTGTGCTTTGGTCTGATGAGTCCAAATTTGAGATCTTTGGTTCCAACCGCCGTGTCTTTGTGAGATGCAGAAAAGGTGAACGGATGGATTCCACATGCCTGGTTCCCACTGTGAAACATGGAGGAGGAGGTGTGATGGTGTGGGGGTGTTTTGCTGGTGACACTGTTGGCGATTTATTCAAAATTGAAGGCACACTGAACCAGCATGGCTACCACAGCATCCTGCAGCGACATGCCATCCCATCCGGTTTGCGTTTAGTTGGACGATCATTTATTTTTCAACAGGACAATGACCCCAAACACACCTCCAGGCTGTGTAAGGGCTATTTGACCAAGAAGGAGAGTGATGGAGTGCTGCGGCAGATGACCTGGCCTCCAGAGTCACCGGACCTGAACCCAATGGAGATGGTTTGGGGTGAGCTGGACCGCAGAGTGAAGGCAAAGGGGCCAACAAGTGCTAAACACCTCTGGGAACTCCTTCAAGACCGTTGGAAAACCATTTCAGGTGACTACCTCTTGAAGCTCATGGAGAGAATGCCAAGAGTGTGCAAAGCAGTAATCAGAGCAAAGGGTGGCTATTTTGAAGAAACTAGAATATAAAACATGTTTTCAGTTATTTCACCTTTTTTTGTTAAGTACATAACTCCACATGTGTTCATTCATAGTTTTGATGCCTTCAGTGAGAATCTACAATGTAAATAGTCATGAAAATAAAGAAAACGCATTGAATGAGAAGGTGTGTCCAAACTTTTGGCCTGTACTGTGTATATATATATATATATACATGCACATGCCCCACGACCCGGCCCGGGATAAGTGGATGGATTGATGGATGGAAGGATATCATGGACCACAATATAGCCAAAAAATATTGTGATCATATTTATAGGCCATATTGCTCAGCCTTAGCCCCCTGCATTGTCTAAGGTCGGAGAACTGCATTCTGCTGAGTGCACGTTCTGCTTCAGAGCTGAATCAATTAGGCATTTAATCAAATGGTCAATAGAACGATAATGTTTGGCAGTTTGATTTTACATTAATTTAAGTTATCTGATGAAGGAAAAATGCCAAACATTGTCTGGTTCCAACTTCTTGAATGTAAGGATTTTTGGCTGTGACTGGACCAAAAAAGCAATTTGAAAGTGACACTCAGGGCTATGTGAGATTGTGTTTGGTCATTTTATAAATTAACTTAAACGATTACTTGATATTTTTGTTAAAATAATCAACACATTAATAGATAATGAATACAGTTGCGACCCTAAAATAAAAGCATAATGTGTTGTGTAAAGAAGAAAAATGGCAAGTATTCTCAAGTTTGAAATGAATACATTTGAATTTAAAAAGATATTCATAGGTATTTTAAGAGATGGTTTTAATTGCATGAAAGATCAATTTGTAAATGCACATTTAGTATGATTAACTTTTATTACTTCAACTTGTTAACTAATGGATTGGGATACACTGGTTAGTGCCCAACAGCACCAAACAGCTTGTAGTGTGTTGAAACTACTTTCTTTTCTCATTGAATAGTAGTGGTATCAAGGTTTTAGTGTTAACATTAGATAACAATTTTCGAAGCTGTATCTATTTATTTCATTTCTCTCCACAGACGTCCAGCAGCTGTTAGTGGTGGTTAAAGAAGAGGTTCCCCATGAGCAGCAGGAGTGGTGCTTCAGTCTGGACCAGGATGAACCAGAGCCCCCACACATTAAAGAGGAACAGGAGGAACTCTGGAGCAGTCAGGAGGGAGAGCAGCTTCAAGGGCTGGAGGAGGCTGATATCAAGTTCACATTCACTCCTGTCCCTATTAAGAGTGAAGATGATGATGAAGAGAGTGCTCAGTCCTCACAGCTTCATCAAAGACAAACTGAGGAGAACAGAGAGGCAGAGCATTTGAAAACAGAAACTGATGGAGAGGACTGCGGGGGATCAGAACAAGCCAGGATCTTAGATCCAGATAGTCCTGATGAGGAGACTTCACAGTCTGAGACTGAGACTGATGACAGTAGAGATTGGGAGGAAACACGGGAACCACAGTCAGGTTTAAACTTGCTGCAAAACAGTGAGGTACCTGTCAGTGCTGTGGAATGCAATACTGAAAAAATATCAGTTAGTTCCTCTAAATGTGCTGAAAGGTTTGACCACAAGGGACATCTGCAGAAACACACTGGAATCAAAACAGGGGAGAAACCATTTAGTTGCTTTGTCTGTGGCAAAACATTCTCTAGAAAGTACTACTTAACAACTCATATGAGACTTCATTCAGGAGAAAAACGTTTCAGCTGCTCAGTTTGTAAACTTAAAATCAATTGCCGAAGCAATTTTGTTAAACACATGAGAATCCATACTGGGGAGAAACCATTTAGTTGTTCCCAGTGTGGTAAAAGATTCACAGAAATGGCCCACCTGAGACAACACTTGAATGTCCACACAGGGGAGAAACCATTTAATTGTCCATTTTGTAGTGTAAGATTTGCTGCCCAGGGTAATCTGAGACGACACATGACTGTCCACACAGGGGAGAAACCATTCAGTTGTTCAGTTTGTGGCAAAACATTTGCGCATAAAGGAGACATGAGAAGACACTTGCTTGTCCACACAGGGGAGAAACCATTTATTTGTTCAATTTGTAGTAAAGGTTTCACACAAAGCAGAGATTTGAGACGACACTCTACTGTCCACACAGGGGAGAAACCATTTAGTTGTTCAGTTTGTGGTAAAAGTTTCACACAAAAGGGAACTCTGAAACTACACTTGACTGCTCACACAGGGGAGAAACAATTTAGTTGTAGCGTTTGCAAAAAAAGATTCGCCCGGCTCTATAATGTCAAAAGACATAAGTGTGTTGGTGAGAGCAGCAGTAATAAGTGAAGTCGACGAAATGTTTCTTGAGCCATTATTTTTTCCAGCAGGACTAAGTGCAGAGGAAAAGACTCGGTTCAGCACTGATCAACTAAAAACTGTCAGACTTGAGGCTGATACAGTCTAAAAATTGAGTCTTTTCAGCAAAGATGAAGCTACACAACCACTTAAATTAGGGATGTCATGATCACGTTTTATTTGCCCCCGATCACAATTCGAGTCAGCATTGTCATGTTGTAGCCTTGTTATAATTTGTTTATCAATTAAAAATTTAATTGTATGGCCTTAATGTCAATTCTTCCCTGTGGTGTTAAAAATGGTATGAAATATCAATATTTGTCAAGGTATGGTGTCAAAGTTGGACTTTTCAGTACTGTGACAACACTTGTAAATATGTCATGATTGGACTTCCAGTGGGACGGTAGAGCAGCATGCATCGCTGATTGGAGAGTTCCTCCACGCCAACACAATTTACTCCACCAAAATAAACGCAGAAAAAAACTGAGAACGTGCACAGGTGCAACGAAAACAAAGGCAAAATACTTGGACAACCAAGATGAAGAAGTAAACTGTATGACTGCATGGAGAAATGACTCCGTGATGAACTCTTAATAATCACTTACCTTCAGAGTTAGCGTGCCCAGAGCTCTGGCACCGAAACCTAAAGCAGGGGCCTGTATCACGAAGCAGGATTAATGTCTTAGCGAGGTAACTTCAGGGTTAACCCTGGGTTTTCGGTCTCACGAAGCCAGTTCAGTTCTTATCGGGGTAGATCGCCATGGTAACTTACTCTGAATGGCTATCCTGCTCCGGAGCAGGGTAAGTTCAGGGTTGAATCTGATCCTATAAAAAGCACCACCCACTGGCCAATCAGCTGTTCGGAAAAAAGTGACTGCGCTGACAGAAATGCAGCCCAGTCATGACGGGAAGTTTAATTCATTTGATTGATTTTGATTTGAAAGTTTATTTTGAACATTAAAACAGAAAAGAAAGCAACAACAACAGACAATGAAAAGATTGTTCAAAAAGGAGTGGAAAGAAGTCGAAATTTCATCCCACCCCTTCATAAGAAAGAAACTGATCATTTGCTGACACTTAATAGCACCATTAATTAGTGCCAACATTTTGTTTTGTTGGAGGAAATGATCCCTGTTAAAGATAATGGGCCTAATTGACAGCTTTGCTGCTGGAAATGTGGAAAGTAGCCTATCGTGTACACTTCATGGTGTTTGAGGGATTTTCCTTTTTGTTTTTTAAAGAGGGAGACCAGGTATATTTTTGCGCAGCTGTTAATTTCTAACACAGCTCAATATCAGGATGATTGTATTCAGACTATCAATTTGGTGTTGATATGATTTAATTGTGGCATCAGCTTTAAGCTTTATTGTAGCATATATAACGTTATGACAAAGAAGACCAATTTATCAGACGCAATGATATTAGACGATAATTGTAATACACGCAATTCATCTGCGCAGCATTGATTTCATGGGATTCAAGGGTGTGATCAGTGTCAGATATACAGGTACAGGTACTGCAGCTACTTGAACCGGTGATGAGTAATTTAACCTACACATAATTTTATTTGCTACCTTGTTTTGTCTTGATTTTTTCCTCTCTCCTCCTCTCTTTCTTCTTTCCTGACCCGTTTTTTTTTCCTCTCTTCTCTATTATGTGATTTCATTGATGGTTTGACAGGGGAATTTCTTTGATAAGCTTTTAGTGGCTTCTAACTTCTCTGGCACTTTTCTTTTTTTAATCTTGTAAATTTTATGCTGTCAGTTTTTAACATTATGTGCAAATAAACTAATCTAAACTAAAACTAAACATTATTCATCCCGTTATGTGTTGCCACGCATGTTTCCTCCTCCTGCAGCTGCCATGGTGTTGGCCTTTTCTGTAAAGTTGCTTTTCTCCTCCTCATATTTTAGTGGAATTAATCTCTGATCCTCACGAGAAATACTTTTTTTCCCTCACACACAGCGCTCTGTGAGGATGCTCAGTGACGCTGCGCTTCTCTCATGATTGTGATTGGTCTGCTGCGTGCGTGTTCACGGCTCTTGATAAAGAAACCCTGGGTTGAGTTACCGAGTTGATATCCAGCGTCGTGATACCGATTATCCTGATTGCCATTGTTAGGGTTAGTCAACCCAGGATAGGTCTGGGTAACCCAGGAAAGGTTGATCTCGCTTCGTGATACAGGCCCCAGGTCAGTCTCCCAGGTCAATCCTCAACTTTCAGTAGTACACCATAGGGGTGGGAATCGCCAGAGGACTCACAATACAATATTATCACGGTACTTAATACGGTATTGCGATCTGCTCAGTATTGCGATACAGCATACTGCAATATATTGCAATGTATTACCTTTTTTCCAACTGCAAATTATTTCCCCTAGGGATGGGTATTAAGATTTTATCGATACTGCTACTTTTATGGATACTTTTATCAGTTCTTTTTCCATCTTTAAATATAGCTTTTTAAAAGATAAATTAATTTAAGAAGAAAAAACTCAGAACAGAATTATTGAATATTTTAAATATAACTAAATTTTGTAGAGCAGCAACAGACATTTTTACAACAGCAGTCATATAAATAATATTCATGACATCACAATACTGGGAGAAGTTTAGTATTTAGTTTAGTATTTATCAGTAAAGTCATTCCTCCTGTCCTCTACTTGTTGAAAAACACATGAACCCAGGTATGTGACTCCGCCCCCACAGTTTTTTACCAACACAGCCGTACTCAAGCTCTAAAGAGAAGTGAAGCATAAAGCTGGGAAATCTTTGAGTACGTTAGGAAGGGTGGCATTAACTTGTGATGCCTGGACTTCAAGGTCAGTGGATCCATATGTGACTGTAACGGCACATTATCTCACCGAGGACTGGAGACTGCTGTCTCACGCTCTCCAAACTAGAGCAGTACACCAAAGTCACACCGGAGCAAACACTGCAGACCTCCTGCAAAATTCAGCACAAGAATGTAACCAACAACGCATCTAAAATGGGTGTTGCCATTCAGTTAGCAGGATACCTGCATGGCGAGTGTTTTGCTCATAACCTGGCCTTGCAGAGGGTGTTAAATCTGCCAACTAGGGCTGCCACTAACGATTATTTTCATTGTCGACTAATCTGTCGATTATTTCTTCGATTAGTCGACTAATCATTTCATCAAAAAATGTGTTAAAATGTTGAAAAATGTCGGTCTGTCTTGCCCAAACCCCAAAATTACGTCATCTAATGTCTTGTTTCATACTCACGCCAAAGGGTTTTAGTTCACCGTCATGGGAGAGTGTGTAAAGCTGTTAATATCTGAACGCAAGAAGCTGCAATAAGAGTATTTTGGGTACTTTTATAGTACTTTTCTATGAAAAATGACTCAAATGGATTAGTCGACTACTAAAATAGTCACCGATTATTTTAATAGTCGATTAGTCATCGATTAGTCGACTAATCGTGGCAGCCCTACTGCCAACAGTTCAGTCTGTCTGGCTGACCTCCTCCACACACAAACATACACACACAGACATGACATTGAGTAAAATCAGTTTAAAATTACTGACGGCAGCTAAGCTCATGACAAGTAAAAATCCAGTACTTCATAAATATATGTGTTCAGCAAGTATGAACATGTAAGCCGCAATATTTAATTCTGCTCTGTCCGCAGTATCTTATCCACTGCTGCTAATATTATGTTTTACACAAGGACAGCACACTACTTCGGCTAATGGAAAATTGTTACAAATAAGCTAAAATGAAACAGCCCGTCCTCCCTCTACCAGTGCTAATATTACCTGCACACAGCGAATCACATCAGCAGAGAGGGAGCAGGACAGGAGGACAGAGGACAGGAGGAATGACTTATAGTGACTCCCTCCTGTACTCCATAAATCTGCAAGTTGTTCTTTCTGGCCCTCGCGTCTAGGTCGTCTAGTTTGTCAATCAATGAATTCGTGCAGTGCACAGTTAGCTTCGGAGCGCCATGATTTAACTTCATCAATCAAATCATCTGTTATATCCAAGTCAAACGTCAAACAAGCCTTGGTTTTTAACAGCGCTGTATGGACGCAGATCTTTGCTCATGAAGTAGGTGATGGACTGTGTTATTTTCTTCACTCTCAGAGTTGGATGGTAGTTGTGCCAAACAAAGTGTGTCTAGTGTTAGTTGATTTTTTGGTGGAGTGGGTTTAGCGTTAGCTTGGCCGTCAGCGGCTAACGATATCTCTGGATGGTGGCTTGTGAGGTGAGCCCTCATGTTCATAGTATTCCCAGAGTATTTAATTCTCGTGGCACTGCATACAAATCATCTGTTATATCCAAGTCAAACTTTATTTATATAGCACTTTTCATACAAACAGAATGCAACACAAAGTGCTTCACTTGATAAAAACACACACGCAAATTCAGAGACTGTAATGGTTAGGACTAATATTTTAACAGTACAAAAAACCTGCAACTGAGGAAACGCTATCATAAGTGGGGGTTCTAGAGGGTTCATACGATAAAAGCAAATCAGATAAACAGATTGGACAAAGACCATTAAGAGCTTTATAAACCAATAAAAGGACCTTAAAATCAATCCTGAAGCACACAGGAAGCCAATGCGGAGACTTTAAAATTGGTGTAATGTGTGCTCTCTTTCTATTCCTTGTCAGGGCAGCTGAGTTTTGTGATAACTGTAACTGATCAATGTTTTTCTTAGGAAGACCAGAAACTAGAGCATTATAGTAATCACCTCTGCAGGTAATGAAAGCATGCATTATCGTCTCTGTGATGGTTTGAGAGAGAAACAGTAGCACTCTGGCAATGTTCTTAAGATGATTAAATCCAGTTTTGGTTATACTTCTAATATAGAAAAACTAAGATTGGAATCAAAGATAATTCCAAGGTCTTTTTTTTTTTTTACTTGTTGACAGGGTTTTAGTGCCAGTTCTCGCAGTTTTGTGTTGAGTTTGTCTTTCTGAGCTTCAGGACCAATAACTAAGGCCTTGGTTTTGTCCTGGCTGAGTTGAAGAAAGTTTTCTGCCATTCAGAAATTGATATCTAAACAGTTAAAAAGGGCATCAATTGGACCTCAGTCATCAGGAGACACAGCCATGTACAGCTGTGTATCATCAGCATAACTATGGAAACTGATGCCGTGCCTCCTAATGACGTTTCCAAGTGGCAGCATGTAAAGATTAAAAAGTGTTGGACCTAAAATTGAATCTTGGGGGACCCCACAATTCATTTTATAGCTTTTTGATGAACATTCATCCATTGTTACATGAAATTCTCTTTTGGAAAGAAAAGATTTAAACCAGTTAAAAACAGTACCAGAGAGGCCAACCAGATTGTGAAGTCTAGCTAAAAAAACTGTGTGGTTAACTGCATCAAAGGCTGCAGTAAGATTGAGTTGTACTAGTACAGAGAGTTTTTTCATATCCATATTAGACTTCAGGTCATTAAAGGACAACTTCGGTATTTTTCAACCTGGGCTCTATTTCCCCATGTGTATGTGTGCGTATGATTCATAGGTACAACTCGTTCTAAAATTGGTTCAGTATTGAGGGAGGCGGATGCAGCCGGGAGCCACGAAACGAGCTAAAACGGTAATGGGGGCAAATGCGTCCCGTATAGGTTAGCACATTAAAAGTGCTGTTTTTGCCACTGACCGGTTCAGATCACCAGCTGTCTCTGTGCAGCGATTAGCTCAAAAGCAAGACTGGTATTTTTCAAAAATATTTTGGGAGATCATAAAATTATCTAAGGGATTAAAAACAAGCTTCTCTAAGATTTTACTTGAAAGTGGCAGATTGGACACTGGTTTGTAGTTGCTAAGTACAGAGACGTCTGAGTTATTCAATTGCTGTTGTCAATTTGTTAAAGCCTTAACTTCATTCATGTGGTTAGTCACACACACATTAACACACACGCACCCCTTACACACTCACTGACAGTTGCTCTTAAGTCGCAGAGTCATACTTTGGACAGCTTTGTGCAGAGGGTTCCACCATGTTCAGCTGAGCAAGAACAAATTTATTGCTCATTTATCTAATTTCAGAGACTTTAATTTTCTCTTTTATATATCACTCTTGCTCTTAAAGTAATTTGATGAAAACACGCAGTATTTCTTATCCGATTAATCGCCAGAATAACAGATAGAATACTCGATTACTAAAAGAATCAATAGCTGCAGCCCTAGAAAACACACATTTGAACAAAATCATTTACAATGTTAAGAATGTCTTCATCTAAAAAGCTATGAACTGTTTTAAAAAAGGATGTGGGAATGGGATTTAAAAGGCAAGTTGCTGATTTTAATTGAGAAACTACTTTCCTAGGCATTTCAGCATCAACCAGGACAAACTTCTCCAGTGTTTCCCTCACATAAAAACAAAGGTTGAAGGGTGTTAAAATTCATTGGCTGGGATTGACTTAAATTAGATCGTTTCTTTTTTTACTACAGAAGTGGACTGCAAATTCTTCACATTTTAAGTTGGCTGACATACTGCTGGACTTCATAAAAACTGGGTTAATTAAACGATCAGTGGTTGAAACAAGAATTTTCGGGTTGCTGTGGTTGTCAGTGATCATTTTAGAGAATTGTGCCTGTCTTGTGTGTTTAACTGCTTTATTGTAGATAGTGAGTTGATCTCGGAAAATTTGGTAGTTGATCATTAGCTTATTCTTTCTCCATCTTCTTTCTGCTATCCGACAGTTTCTCTTTAATTGTTTAATTTCTTTGTTTCTCCATGGGGGTGTCGGATTGGTCGCAGTGTTTTTCAGTTGTAGTGGGTCCGCTTTATCCAGAGTTTATCTAAATTCACTGTTATAACTGTTTACAATAAAATCACAAGACAAGGGTAAAATGTCTGCAGGAGTGTCACCTAAAAGCTCAATAAAATTTGCAGCCACTTCAGTAGTAAGATAGTGTTTACTGACAGTGTGTTCTGTAATATACTCTTGTATAAAACCATTTACATTAAAAAAGACACAGAAATGATCAGAAATGTGTAGAGAGGCCATGGATTATCACTAGGTCTAAGATGTGGCCTCTGTTGTGTGTTGGCTGGCTAACATGTTGGATAAAATTCATACAGTTAAATAAATTAAAAATTCTAATGCTAAGGAGTCGGATTGTTTGTCTACGTGCAGATTAAAATCACCTAAAATAATAACTTCGTAGTAGTTAGTGTGGATGATTGACACCATTTCAGTGGTCTGAGATAAAAGAGGAGCTTTATTTGGGTGGATAAACACACATACACAGTATAGGAGGACTGTTAAAAACAAAGGAGTGATATTCAAAAAAAAAATCCAATGTTAAAAAATCCAAAATAAGTACAGTCCCGTTTGTATGAGCAGAGCTGCAAGCAGCAACACCGCAGGCTGAGCAGTCGGCCGATTCGGATGACGCATGTTTTGAACTAGTTACTTTAAATCCAGATTAGCCTCTTGTAGTTTGTTCCAGCAGGGTCCTCATGTCCAACAGTGCATTTTCCGTGGCTTGGGCTAAACGTGCTGCATTACTTTCATCGCAGACATTGTCAGATTTAAGAGCGCCCAATGCAAATTCAATATAATTGTTCTTCATACTGTAGACCACATCGTATTGTCCAGGTTCTTCAGGGCCAAAGCATGGTATAACTCCAGCCTTGCTTGTTATCTGGTGAACAGGGACAGAAGTTAAAATGCAGATAGTTAACGTTACAGCACTGACACCTCTGCTATGTGTTTCTATGAAATATAGGGAATCTTCTTTTCGGGCTAAGCGATCATTTTCAGCAGCATTTTCCCTGACATATTCCATATGAATGTGGGGTGGACTGCAACTTTCTGCATCACTGTAACCTTTCCAATCTTTTGTACCCCACCTGCTTCACAAATACCCAACACCTTGTCACAGGGGGCCTGTGGAATTGCCAATCTGACCCCTTAATCTCTGGCTCTGCCTTCATTTGATCTTGGATCACACCAGAGAACACCTCCACCCTTGCAGCCCTGTCCTCAGCCTACTCCTTTACCCTCACACCCAGATTCCCCCGCAGAGTGGGTGGCACTTGTTCGCTAATTTTCCCCTAAAGATAGATTTTCTCTCTACCTGCTTCCATATTTCACTCCTTCCGTTAAATATCACGCTGTGTCTGTCACTCATCTGGTGAAATGATACATTGCGGTTCTTAGAACAGAGAGATGTCATGTTGTAAAGCCCTCTGCGGCAAACTCTGACTTGTGATATTGGGCTTTACAAATAAATTGAAGTGAACTGAATAAACAGAGCAAAACAGGAGAAAACAAGCAGTCGGAAGAGAAGAATAAAGAGGTGGAGGCGAGTAACAAGCGTAACAAACAGGCGAAGCAGAGGAACAAACAGAGGAGAAAACAAGCAAGAGAGGAACAAATAAGTGGAGGAGAGGAACAGATGGGTGGACGTCAGCAACCAACAGATGGAGCAGAAAACAACCAGGAGGAGAGGAACAAACAGGTGGAGGAGAGGAACAAACAGATGTGGAGAAAGCAAACAGTTGGAAGAGAAGAATAAACAGGTGGAGAGAAACAGATGGAGGAGAGGAACAAAAAGGTGAAGGTGAGGAACAAATGCATAGAGGAGAAAACAAAGAGAAGAGAAGAATAAACAGGTGGAGAAGAAAACAACCAGGAGGAGAGGAACAGCCAGATTGAGTGAAAGGAATAAACGGATGGAGGAGAGGAACAACCAGGTAGAAGACAGGAACAAACTGGTGGCAGCTTGCATTTTAAGACCCCTTTTTTAATTCAGCAAGCACAATGACATATAAAAGGTTGTAGGTCTTGGGCACAAAGACTGTGTGGACAACTCCACCTGCTGCTTTGAGCAAAGGGCTGACTGAAGTTCTATATTGGATCACACCAAGACTAATATTAGATTATGTAACCAGTTAATCATTTTGTTGCAGGGTATAAAGTAATGGGCAATATTTAGTGGTAGTATTGTGCTATTGTCATTTTTCAAGCCAGGTCCTTACATTACTTCCAGCGAGTTTGAAGTCAAATATTTTTTTGAAGCTGGTGTCTTTGAAGAAATCATGCATGGGGATCTTCTCCTCAACAGCCTGGTGCTTTAGAGCCCAGAGGTGGCAGTAGATGTCCTGGCCTTTTAATGCCTGTCAAGGAGAAGACAATTCAATTTGTTTACAAAGTTGATTACAAGTTCTATTAAAGGTACCCTGTGATGTTTTCTAGTAAAAAAAAAAAAAGTTTCTGTTTATATTGTTATATATTCTGTTTTTGGCTTGACCACAGAGGGGGCCAGCCCTACAAACCTCCACGATTACGTCATTGTATTAGATGGAGGCATAACATGACTCGCCACCACAGGGCTGTAGGCTACATAGAAGTCTTAAATGTGGTCGTTTTGTGTTCTTTGGAGCCAGAATATAAGGAGTCAAAACTTAAGTTAAACTCATCAACAAAATCGAAGACAACTATGGTTACATGTGATAGGACAAAAGGACTAGATGGAGGCGATCATCAAAAATGCTCACGTGCAGCGCACAATTCATTTCAAGTTGGGGAGAAACTAGTATTTCCTGTTGTAGGGATGAATAATATGTGTACATAATATATATATGTATTAAGGGTTATGATGTCCACCTTATCAGAAACTGGGGAGGTAGTAAGAGGAATATTGGATTTCTCCATAATGCAAACTTTTTAGCGCATTAGCTAACAATCACTTCAACAGAAAAACAAACTGGAAGAAACTGTGTGTCATCCTCCTATGGTATAGATTGGTATAGTTATCAACCACAAAGCTTCCTGTGACATCATCCAGCCACTGATTGAGAGCATACGGGTCGGCCAGTCTGGTCTGACCTGACATGGTGCATTGGTAAATTCAGTCAAGGCTTTACGTTAAAATGAAGGCCCTGTTGGTCGAAGAAGCGGAGCGTTATATTTCTATACGAAACAGACAGAGTAGCCAGAGTGGGCTCTGCTACTCACAGAGTGCGGTGCTCTGCACAACCAAACAGTACATTCAGACTGCGTTACAAATTTACGAACAGTACAGTTTGTGCCAGAGTGCTTTCCGGCACTCAAATGAGTATTTCTGAATGCACCACTAGCATCATCTTCTTCCATTGTGTAACACAAGCCAAAAGAACTTGCTAACTAGCGCTAGCTAACATCTGTAGAGAATTGTTTTGCCTCCAGCTAAGCCCGTCCACCAAAAAAAGTCATACTGTTTACTAACAGTAAAAGGTCTATAAACACATAAATCTGTCTGTGAATGAGTGAGTGAGCGATGAAGTTACACCACTGGTTGAGTTCAGAAGTGTTGTCTGAGCTGTGGATGCTGACAGTCCTGTATTACTGTATTCCTCATTTTCTGTAATTAGTGTAGCATGATAGCATGGTGGATGCTAGCTAGCTAACAAGCCAGGCGCTACATTAGTAAAATGTAACAACTTAATGCTTCATTCATACACTTTTATGGCAGCCTAGAAAAGTACATTGCTATCATCACATTAGTGACAACTTGGTTTGGCTCATTTTCTGTAAGCACTGTAGCGTTAAAAAATAAAAGCATGGGGTAATTAGCAAGCTAGCCAGCCACCCACCAGCAAAATGGCAGTTTTTGATGGCGAAAAGAGAGGATCACCTCATCGGTATGTTTGAGGAACAGCCATGTCTGTATGACACAAGCCTTAAATGTATTTAAACATTACTGACCATTACGTGTTACAATTCAGAAACATAGAGGGTCACAGGTGCAGCCACCGTTATAAAGAGAAGGTGGAAATAAGACACTGATTAAAATTAAAGTAAATATCACATGTTAAAAATGTCAGAATGGGTGCTGCCACAACGACAAAATTCTCCTTTTGGGAATGGGTACCGACTGGATGTTTTACAAATTGTTGTTATAGGCAAGGCAGATTTATTTGTGTAGCACATTTCATATACAAGGACAATTTAATATTAATAATTAATATTAATACTGAATAGTGTTCAGAGTTGGGGCTTGTGTGCGATATATTTGGACACTAAGCCACAGCGTGATTTATACACAAGCAGCAAGATTTTGAAATGAATTCTCTGAGTGACGGTTAGAAAGTGCAAAGATTTTAGAACTAGAGTAATGTGGTCATATTTCCTAGTTTTTGTCAGGACCCGCATTCTGAATAAGCTAAGGCTGTTGAACAGCTTGTTTTGAAAGTCCTACAAACTGACCACTGCAGTCATCTAATTTACTGGAAATAAAGGCTTGGTTGCGCCTTTCCAGGTCATGCTTTGACATTATTCCTCTGACTCTTGCAATGTTTTTTAAACGGTAGTCAGCAGATGACGTTACAGATTTGATGTGGCTGTGGAATTTTAAATCTGAGTCCAGGCTAACACCAAGGCGTCTTGCTTGACTCCTAGTTACAAGAGAGAGGGATTTGAGGTGAGAGCTGACACTGTTTTTCTTTACGTAGCCCAGAGATAATCATGTCAGTCTTATCTCTGTTGAGATGGAGAAAATTTTGACACATCCAATCATTTGTTTGCTTGATAGAGTGACACGTGTTCTACAGGTCCATAATCACCTGGTGAAAGTGATAATTATATTTGCGAGTTATCTGCATAATTAGGGTAGGCTACATTATTATTTTGTATGAGTGGCCCAATGGGAGCATATAGAGATTAAACGAGAGGTCCCAAAATGGATCCTTGTGGGACCCCAGGTCAGACCCAGTTTTCTAGTCTTTGTAACAAAATGGTCCACTGTGTGAAAGACTGCACTTAAATCCAACAGCACTAAAACAAAGACTTTGCCTGAGTCGTTGTGCAGGCGAATGTCATTTATTACCATAACTTCAAAAAGTTGCAAAGTTGCTGGTAGACAACTTTTTCAATAACTTTACGTAAGTTTGAAATAGGCCGAGTGTTATTCAATCAATCAATTTTATTTATAAAGCCCAATATCACAAATCACAATTTGCCTCACAGGGCTTTACAGCATACGACATCCCTCTGTCCTCGGCCCTCACAGCGGATAAGGAAAAACTCCCCCCAAAAAAACCTATAACAGGGGAAAAAAACGGTAGAAACCTCAGGAAGAGCAACTGAGGAGGGATCCCTCTTCCAGGACGGACAGACGAGCAATAGATGTCGTACAGATCAACATAATAAATTAACAGTAATCCGTATGAAACACTGAGACAGAAAGAGAGACAGAGACAGAGAGAGAGAGAGAGAGAGAGATGCAGGACAGACGGTAATGACAGTAGCTTACAACAACATTAATAAAAGTAATAATATTATAGTTATAGTTCTGGCCACTGTGGTACAATATATTGAAAGTATGTATTAATATCTGGCAGTATACATGTGTGACAATAGTCATATGTGTATAATAACAGTAGAAGTATGACTAATGACTAATAATGGCAGCAGCAGCAGCAGGAAGCATCTGGCAGGACCACGGCAGCAGCACAACCACACACGTCACGCTATCCAGGCACCGCTGCGATACGAGTTAATCTGAGAGACAGTGGAGCACAAAGGCTCCGGAGAAGAAGCCGAGTTAGTGACATCCAGAATGGCCGAGTTAGCAAGATGCAGTAATAGGATACGAGAGAGAGAGAGAGAGAGAGAGAGAGAGAGAGTGAACGTGCTCAGTGTATTATAGGAGGTCCCCTGGCAGACTAGGCCTAAGTCAGCCTAAGTAGGGGCTGGTACAAGGCAAGCCTGAGCCAGCCCTAAATATAAGCTTTATCAAAAAGGAAGAGAGAAGTTCAGTACAATGGCATCAATATAGTGGAACTTGGCACAGAAAGCAGCCTCCACCAGCCATGCAGGGATGTACCTCGGCTCTGGGAGCAAAGGAGTTTGATCGGTGGGTACAGCTCCAGAGAAAGCAGCTCCACTCTGCTGTGTGACTGTGTCCCAGCTCTGTAAAGCAAAAGTCAGAGCGAACAAAAATCCGACTGGGTATATGCCAGCCACTTCCTGTTTCAAATTAAAGGTCTTTGTTTCAGTTTAAAAGCCCTCTAGCAATTCGTAAGGTCCAGCTATATTCTAGGTTTTGACCTAGTCTTGTTTTTGTTTTTCACCAAAACTCACTTTGTGCCTTCAGGTACAACAAACATGTTAAATGCATTTCTATCCTCTGAAATATTTGCGTACCTGATTTTTCCTCAAAGTTTGAAACCTGCACTGTTTACAGTCATGTTTACTTGCTAGCAGTCTTCTACTTCCCTACCATTGCTGGTGCATGTAACACACAGTAACTGCTTACACATTTAAGTACATCCTAGTGCACAAGAACAAACAACATGGAGACCCACAGGTACAGCATTGCTCCATAGCACTAAAAGTGGTCAAAAACATGACAGGATACCTTTAGCTCTCTGCCAGTCCTTTCCACAGTACACAGTAATATGCAATTATCTTATCATTAAACAAAGTCAAGTTGTCCCGTTCATTCTGGAAAGGTGTCAAACAGCATGGAAAATTTAAACCACGCGTACCCCCCTTTGATGGCCCAGCAGCCCACTTTCCACAGTCAGCTGGCTGGTCAGAGAGCAGGGAGCCTCGATCACCACTGCTAGCTGCTAAACAAACTGAGTATGCTGGTTTCCACTCACCTAAATGCCCCCCTCACCATCTCAGAAGAACATTTTGGAACACAGCATCGGCAAAATTCATAATCACATTTAAGGTAATGCTGAAGTGGGCAGTGTGATGTTCAGTCACAGTAGGTTCCCCTCACGTGTGGCTGGGACTCAAGCTCCCCAAAAAGGATCAGGATGATCTCCAAGAACCTGAGGGTCTCTTCAACACCTGTAGGGTACATTGCTAAGACAAGAGACCTTCTATTTTATGGTGATCCAAGAGGAGTAGTGGAGGCTTTTCCTTCAAGGTGGTGAAGCAGATTTCCACCCAGTTTGGAAAAGCGGAAGGGAATCTTTTAGCCAGCCAATGCAACACCCACTGGCCGCAATAGTTCTCTCTGGCATCACAAGACGATACACCCCTCCGCTGCATCAGCTTAAGTTATACAGAAGCAGGCAGACTGCAGCGACAAATCTTTAGCCTGTCAGGATCAGTGTGGCTGAGTTGATGTTATGTCACAACATGGCATTCATTCTTTGTATCTATAGGGCATAGAGGGTGGAACTTGGAGGGTGGTATGAGATAGGACGAAGGTTACGATATTATAACCAAAGTTTTATTAGCGCAGGTGGAGCCCTCTATCTAGGGGCTCTGCCGCTTTTAAGCCCCAGACACACCAAGCCAACTTCAAGGAACTAGCAGCGACAAAAGCCTACTGCTGTGTTGCCTCAGGCCACCTGTGTCATGGCCAAAGACCTGCATATGAACACACCACAAAGACTACAAACGACGACAAACCAACACATGCATTCTGCACTTGCATGATTGGAAATAACTCTCCACACCAGCAGACAGTAGTAGTCTATAATCATCATACAAAAAGGGAAACCTAAGACTGTCATGAAGCTAGTTAGCATATTCAAGTCAAGTTAAACTTTATTGTCCCTGAGTGGGCAATTTGTGCTGCAGCATGGTACTGACATAAAAAGAAAGACAAAGAAACAGAATAAGCACAACAGCACTACATCGATGACAGGCAGAAAGCAACAGTAAAAAAAACACACACACAAGGAAACACACTCTTGTGCTAGTCACAATGCAAAAAACAACAACAGCAACAACAACAACAGTTCTGCCATCTCCATAGTTAAAAATTGACAGCAGTCAAATCTTACAAACAAACATTATGCACAGTGTAATACAAAAACAGCAATAAATAATTAATAAATATAAATATGTGCATGTATGAGGCTATAAGTCACCTCCTTTTCCCTGCATTAAGGAGGGTGATGGCTGAGGGAATGTATGAGTGTTTGTATCTGTTAGACTTAACTGAGGGGAATCTGAAACAGGTACCAGAGGGGAGGGACTGAAACTCCTGATGAAGAGGGTGAGAATGGTCTGAAAGAATGGATTGTGCCCTCTTCACCACCTGACTATTATACAACACAGACAGGTTACGCTGCTGGACACCGATGATTTTGCTGCTAATGGTAACAATTTTTGACAGAGCATTCTTGTTTTAGTGTTCAAACCACCAAACCAACAGATGAAAGAAAATGTCAAAACTGATTCAATGTAAGATGTGTAAAAAAGGGTCATCGGGGTTTTGTCAATGTGAAATTTGGCAAGTTTCCTTAAACAAAAAAGTCGTTGTTGGCCTTTTTTGCAGATCATTTCCGTGTTATCCTCAAAGGTCAGCTTATTATCAATGATGGACCCCAGATATTTGTATTTGACAACAGATTCCACTTCTTGGACATCAATAACAGTGCACTGAGTTGCAGGAGCATGGCGTCTAAAGTCAATGCACATGTCCTTTGTCTTAGATACATTAAGATTAAGAAAAGAGTTTTTACACCAGTTTAAAAAGTAGTCAATCACAGGGCCATGGCTAGATTCATTATCATGCAGGAGACTTACAATAACTGTGTCATCTGCGAACTTCAAGATGTGTCTGTTTAAAAACTGGCTCTTACTGTCATCGGTGTACAAGATGTAAAGGAGTGGTGAGAGGACACACCCTTGAGGTGAGCCAGTGGATGAAGACATCACTCCTGACATACACCCATTCACCCTCACCCTCAGATATCTACACTGAACAAAAATATAAACGCAACACTTTTGTTTTTGCTCCCATTTTTCATGAGCTGAACTCAAAGATCTAAAACATTTTCTATACACACAAAAGACCATTTCTCACAAATATTGTTCACAAATCTGTCTAAATCTGTGTTAGTGAGCACTTCTCCTTTGCCGAGATAATCCATCCCACCTCACAGATGTGGCATATCAAGATGCTGATTAGACAGCATGATTATTGCACAGGTATGCCTTAGGCTGGCCACAATAAACAGAAGGTTATGGTGTTTCATTCTCTCCTCTCTATTGCACTTGTATCTCGACCAGTAGCCTACTTTTGTTGCGTTGCTGATCCTCTATGGTACACAAATAGGCTACAGTAATAATCACATATCGGAACAACGGGACGTCGGACTAATGAGAGGTCGGAACAATGAGAGGTCAGAACAATGCTACGGCACCAATAAAGCATGAGCTTGGTAGATTCTCCGGGGAAGCCCTCTCCCCGCAGTTAGGGACCGTTCTACACGGTACCGCTGGCAGGGTGGAAATAGTCAAAGTGTGGAGGAGACGGACCAGGTTAAGCGGCTGACCTCCGAAGCCCTCTCGCCTCTCCCCGCAGTTAGGGACCGTTCTCCAAGGTATCGCTGCTTCTCTTCTCAGTTTCTTTTCTGAAGTACACAGTAAACTCCATAGTTTTGAAAGAAAATAGTGTGGGTGTGCGCAGGTGCAAAGATGCATTCTGGATGGGGCATGAGCGACCGGAGCTAAATTGGAGTGAGAGATAAGGCTCCGCTTCACCTTTTAAAAAAATAGCCGCTCCTCGCTCAACACAAAATCCTCCCGCTCTGCGCTCCGCTCCGCTCACATGCTCTGCTCCCAATGTTATCAGAGCCAGGGCTAGTCTTACGTTTGCAATGCTTGAAGATGTTAACTACAGAGCGATCATCGAATGCATTGACAGGAGAAGAGTTGTAGAGACTGGCCTTTAAAAATTCAGATTCCTTAGAAAAATCATTAACATCAAATCTAGGATAAAACCGATTCAGCTCATCAGCCAGTGACTTACTGTCAAAACCATCTAAAAACACTTTTTTCCTGCATTTACTATCTTGCAGACCAGTCATAGTTTTCATTACATCCCATGCTGAACCAAGGCTACTGCTGCTAAGTCTGTCCTCCACTTTTTCTTTATATGTCTGTTTGGCTCTCCTAACTTCAAATTTCACTTCTTTTTGCAGTCTCTTAATTTCAGAGAGTTTGCCCTGTTTAAAGGCTTGTCTCTTTTGTTCAACAAAATCCTCAAGGACTTACTAACCCAGGGCCTGCTGTTAGGGTAAATTTTTACAATTTTATCAGGAAGCACAATATCTTTACAGTATGACACCCATGAACTGACAACATCTGCTAATTCATCAATGTCCTGCTAGAGTCCACAAACATATTCCAGTGTTGTCCATGCATCCCTGCACAGTCAGAGAGGAATCCTCTGTCCAGATCTTAACCCGCTTAGTGATCACTTTTACCCTCTGCAGAGCAGTGCGGTACACCGGGATAAGGTGCACGCAGTTGTGGTCAGCTGTGCTTAGCGGGGGTAGCGGTATGGATTTGTACGCGCCTTTAACTGACCCAAAGCACAAGTCCAGAGTCTTATTATATCTTGTCAGGCATGTGACCTATTGATGAAAGTTCCTTAGAGACTTCGACATGGTGCAGTTATTAAAGTCTCTATTAAGAATCGTGTGAAGTAGATACATCTACTCAGGAAGCTTAGGCAGGCTTCTGCATCTGCAGTGGGGCTCCAGTCAAAGACTGACATAGGACAGGGATATCAGTGGCCTTTGTCTTTGTTTTCCAATTACCACTCTGAGAGCGTTTTTGATGGAGTGAATTTCACGCTCCCACATGCCTCCAAAGAGAGGAGCACCTTATGGATTGAACTGGAGTTTGATTTGGTACTTGGCAAAATTTTCACGTAATCCTGGTTCCATTGTAGCCAAGGCCTCCTTCAACTCCCTCTCAGCTCCACGGAAGTTCGTTCCTTGGTCCGACAGTAGTTCAGAGGGAGTACCTCGTCGAGAGATAAAACGTCTGAGTGCGAGAAGGAAGGCATCTGCGTCGAGGCTAGGGATCAAGTCCAAGTGGATGCACTTAGTTGTTAGGCACTTAAAGATCAATCCCCAACGTTTTTCGTGACGACGTCCTATCTTCACCACATAGGGTCCGAAAAAATCGACTCCCGTGGAGAAGAATGAAAGACGGGCGGGTGGCAGATCTGCCATTACTGGCACATTGGGCTGTCCTCTCCATCTCTGGCATCCTACGCAGGTCCTCTGGTGTTGTTTGATGGCTTGACGACCATGTAAGATCCAGTACTGGTGCCTAAGCTCTGCAAACACTCTATCGGGCCCAGGATGCTTCAGTTGTGAATCAACTGTTTTGATGAGTAGACTCGTCATTGGGTGTTCACAGTCCAGTACAATGGGGTGAACATCAATGCTGGCATTATCCAGGTGTCGTAAATGTCCTCCGACGCGGATGAGACCAGTAGCAGTGTCCAACTCTGGAGACAACATCTTCAGCCTGCTGCTGGGTGACACTAGTTTGCCAGCCTTGAAAGTCTTTACCTCATCAGGAAAACTGTCAGCTTGGCATGTCTGTAGAAGGTGGAGTTCGGCATCACGCAGATCTACCTGTGGTAAACCAGTACCAGCCACAGCCGCCCCGTTTAAGGACTGGTGAGTGTCCCTCACAAGATCCAACCAGGTAACATATTGGCCAACAGTGGCTGGTTTTAGGGTTGGAGCTGTCTGAGTGAGCCCACAGAAGGCACCTCTCCTCACCTCATCCGAGTCTTCTGGTTCTTGTGTACTTGGCAGCTCTGGCCACTCCTCAGGATGACACCTCAGAAAGGGGGGTCCTTGGATCCACCGGTTGGGGGCAGCCAGTTCAGCCAATGTCTTGCCTCTTGTCGCATCATCGGCCGGGTTATTCGCCGAGTCAACATACCTCCATTCACAAAGCTGAGTAAGCTCCTGTATTTCAGCGATCCTGGTTCCCACAAAGACTTTGAATCTACAGGATTCAGACATCAGCCAATACAGAACAGTTGTTGAATCAGTCCAGAGGTAGGAAGGACCAGTATTAAGAATCGTGTGAAGTAGATACATCTACTCAGGAAGCTTAGGCAGGCTTCTGCATCCGAAGTGGGGCTCCAGTCAAAGAGTGACACGGGACAGGGATATCAGTGGTGTTTGTCCTTTAATTAGCATAGTGATCCTGAACAGTCATATAGTTTCTGGAATAATAATGAGGATAATACACCAAATGTATAAGTATAAAGAAGGCAGTGAATTAAGTACCTTATAGCAATACTATAATATCAACTCAAATCTACTAGCCTCTACAACTAGCACAACAGCATAGAAACAATAGCACACAATTAGTAACTTGCATATAAAGCATTGAAAACACCAGACTAGCCCTTTAACATCCACACATGCTAGTATAATAGGGTTTTAGAGTGTACCTCTCGCCCACTTTCCTGGGAGTTATACGCTAACTCCCGGGAACTTACATGTACTTTCCCAGGAGTTAGAGCATAATTCCTCGCGGTCACTTACCACATACTTTCCCAGAAGTTAAGAGTATCCCTTGTGGTCACTTACCACATACTTTCCCAGAAGTTAGAGTATCCCTTGCGGTCAAGTTTTGGGAAATTACATAAGTGATGAGTTATACTCTAACTCCCGGGGAAGTATGTACCAAGTGACCGTGTCGTTATACACTAACTCCTGAGAAAGTATGTGGTAAGTGACCGGGAGGAATTATGTTCTAACTCCTGAGAAAGTATGTGGTAAGTGACCGGGAGGAATTATGCTCTAACTCTCGGGAAAGTACATGTAAGTTCCCGGGAGTTAAACGCTAACTCCCGGGAAAGTGGGCGAGTGGTACACTCTAAAAAGCGGGCTGACTTATGAAGTGTTACCAAATATTCATGCCATATAACTGGCAAATAACTGCTCAACAGCTCAACTTAAGTCATTATAAACATCCCAAAAGTTTACAAGTGTAGCAGAAACAACATTATTCTTAACGACAAAACATCATTAGCCAACTTACTTTGCTCATGCACTCATATGCTGCTCAGGTGCCGACTGTCCAGACCAGCGCGAAGCAACTACGGTGAGCACACGTTAAGGACCCTTCAGGGATTCCTTTAGTGGTCCAACTCACTGCCTGACCCAAATGACCAGACCGTTCCTTAGGAAACAATGCCACCTACTGGCGAAGATGGGGAATTTAGAACAGTCCCCATGTATAATATTTACCATTGGCTAGTAAACAATAACACAAATCACATCAGGAAATGTTTCTGCTAAAGAGCTAAATGGCTAAAGAAAACTAATCTTACCTTATGTAACAACTTTGTTTTGTTCTCACTCCCTCTTGACTTTAGCTGTTTGTTTACTTTCCTTACCTCCGTTTCTTTTCTCATGGGCTGAGCTGAACTGCCAATCAGAGTGATTTCAATCACAGATGGGCTCCAGTGCTAAATCATCATGCTGAATTGGTGGGGGAAAAAAGCCTACTAGTGCCAGTGAGAGCCAACGGTGCAGGGCACACTGCAGCGACAAGGGTTACGGACGCTTTATGCAAGTTTCAGTGGGTGAATGCTTGCTCATGATTGGAGGAGAGAGTACACATAGAGTCCAGTAGAGAGCTCTGTCTGTGTTAACAGAACTAGGATTACCATATCGTAACCTTTGTTATTGCTGACCGGCATCCTTACACTGAAAATAAACTGGACAAACACTGAACTGAATTCTTGAGTGGTGCGGTGCATGGTACTCACCATGTCAATGTTCTGTACGTGCGCCTTCATAGCTTTGTCCAATAAATCAACCTTCTCTGGGTTCTGTGCACAACAAGAAGACAACAAGAATGTTACAATTCACCACTTTTAGGCTTATAAGCGTGATTGCTATGCAGCAGTAGTATGATCTAAAGGAAACCATGGCAGTATCTAAGATGTCAACACATTTTTTCATTGCACAGTTACATTATGTAACAGTTGCATACAAGTTCCCCTGTATTTTTGACCTGTATTTTGGGATCATCAAAGGCCACGACAAAGGCAACTGCAGCAGGCGTGTTTGTATTCATCACACTCAAACGACCAAGTCTGAATGTACGCAGGGAGACAGGTTCCAGTGATGAAGTGATCTTCTGGTGCATCCTGACAAAATAAATGAGAGACTTTTTTTCATCATACTCCTTGTTCCAACATGCACAGCCCTAAAACTTGGTGACCAGTCGAGAAATACCAGAGCTCTGCAACAGTTAGTATAATGTTTCACTTACTATCCAATTTGGGTTTGCTGAGCGCTTTTGTTAATTCATTACTCCAGTGTCTGGCTGATAAGAAAATGTGCTGTCTGTGATTTACGATCATTCACGATCATTCATGATCACGAATGCCAACTTTTTAAACTTAACCTGAAAGCTCTGGAAAACTCAGTTTTACAAGATTCTCTGTTCCTGCCTGACTGTATGATCAAGGGGTTTTTTGTTTGTTTTTGTTTTTGTTTGTTTTTAATGGGACCTTTACTGCTATCTACTGTAAAACTTCAATAAATAACCCAGACTTTAATTTGCTTAAATCGCTGAACTCAACAGGCCTATATTTGGGACAGGCGTCTACTGTTTATGGGACAGGCCCTTATTTCCCTTCACACAAAACTGTTGATCAACAATGATGGGAAATATGATCAAGTTGTTGATTTAAACCAACATAATTATTACTTGTATAGAAATTGGTCTTTGAATGATATTAATTATGAATCAGTCATTTGTTCTAGCTCAGACAGACAGAAAATTAGAGACAAAGTTACGATACTCTTTTTATGGCACCCACGGATTGCAGCATACCGACAAGACACCACTTTTCGTGTCAAAACAATACTCAGAGCTTGGATAATTTTTTAGAAAAAAAAACAACAACCTTTTGATTCTTTTGATTGTTGGACCCGTCTAAAAAAAAGGAATATGAATAATTTATAGGCTAAGGAATGAACACACTCTGACTTTATGACCGCTTCAAAGGTAAGGAGTCACCAATTTGTTTTTCTTGTCTCTCATGTTTACCAGGTCGGCTAAATCTAAAACAATTACTGTATTCTTGGGTGCTCATGGTTTCAGTAAAAAGAACTCAGGATTGAATTGTGGAGAATCTACCAGAGCTAAAAATGTGTAGTATATCCATACTTACAAAAGTTTAAACATTTGTATATGTATGCATGATTGAAGCAGCTAACCAACATAAGCTCAAGTGGGGAGCCAACAACCCGAATTTATACATCCAACAACTTCTGTAAAAAATAAACAGCTAGGAACCAGACCAGGCATCTAACTGGGACAAGAATATATTTTTCAAAAAGTATAGCTGCACCCGGCTGGTAAAAGGGACTGGGCATAAGATTGGGACTAGGCTTTTAATTGTTTTACAGTAGTTCCCCTGGGCTTCTAATGAGTAAAAAGTAAAGAGTAAAAAGTTTCCATACAAAGACAATCCATCTCCACACGACTTTTCAGCACCTCACCTGTAGTAGGCCAGCTGTAGTGCAATCTGTAGGAAACCATCAGGGCTCATCTTGTGGGCCTTTATTAAAGTTTTCCCGTAGTGTTTAAATACCATGGCGCACACTTGCAGGTCTTGGACCAGTCTGTGGTGGTGAGGATGAGAGACATTTCTTGGGTAGTTTGACAGATGTTTGAAAAAGTATTTGACAGCATTATGCATTAAGTAAAAGTGATGTGTTAAACACATTTCTCTGAAAATGTGATACCCTTACATACTTGCTGCAGTATTATTTCTGTCCATATCAGACTGAATTTTCTGCTCCCTCTTTTTTGGGACAGAAAGCTTCTGTACAGTAATGATGAGCAGCAGCTTCTTTTCACTCACACTGCTGTTTCTCACAATGTTAAGCTTTAAATAGCCTCTTAATGACATTAATGTCTGCTGAGATTGCCTGAGGTCCCACAGGTTGTAGTGATTTTTTTGTGAACAATGATCAAGGTTGGGAGGAGAACAAAGCTGTTTAATCACTATAAACATAATATCTTATTCATCCATCCATCCATCCATCCATCCATTTTCATTGGCTTATCCAGGGCCAGGTCGCAGGGGCAGCAGGCCAGGCAAAGCACCCCAGACGTCCCTCTCCCTTGCGACACATTCCAGCTCCTGGGGGACCCCAAGGCATTCCCAGGCCAGACAAGATATGTAATCTCTCCTGCCTCCTACCAGGGGGACATACCCGGAACACCTCTAACAGGAGGCGCCCAGGAGGCATCCTGATCAGATGCCTGAATCACCTCAACTGACCCTTTTCGACGCAAAGGAGCAGCGGGTCTACTCCAAGCTCCCTCCGGATGTCTGAGCTCCTCGCCCTGTTTCTAAGACTGAGCCCAGCCACCACACAGAGGACACTCATTTCATTGAACTCAATCTCATTCTTGCGGTCACTACCCAGAGCTCATGACCATAGGTGAGGGTTGAGAAGATGGACCAGTAAATCAAAAGCTTTGCCTTCCTGCTCAGCTCCTTCTTCACTACAACGGTATGGTGCAGCGCCTGCATCACTGCAGATGCCGCACTGAACCGTGGATCCATCTGCATTCTACCCTCACTCGTGAACAAGACACCAAGATACTTGAACTCCCTTGCTTGAGGCAATAACTCTCTCCCAACCCAGAGGACACAATCAGTCACAATTTTTCTGTGGCAAATTCAGTAGAAAGATTTTTCAAAGTGCTGACCCTGAATGCAAAAAAATGAAAGCATTGGACATAATACAGGCTTATGCAGGGTTATTTTAAATCTCTAAGGTTGCATTTGAAGCCATTTATCTGTAGTTTATATACATAAATTGTGAAAATGGAGTTACTGCTGCATGTAGTTGTTGTCTGGTCACCGAGTGTCTATGTAACTATCATAACTAAAACCTGCTCTCACATGTTCAGGTGCTGCTTGGCCTCCTCAATGTTCTTCTTGAGCTCAGGTGTGAGGTTGAATTGTAATTTCTGGGGTTCAGGTAAAGGCTCTGTGGTAGCTCGCATCACCTGTGGCTTTTTCCTGTTTCCACACACAAGAGAAAATCGATCAATCAATCAATCAATCAATCAATCAATCAATCAATCTGTCACATTAAAGTATGTAAAATACAATTTCAGTGAAATTTAATCTGTCAATTACATCAATTTGTGCATTACAAAAAGGACTGTAATAGTGAATGTAAAATTAAGATTTGGAAGTAGTAGGCAGGGTCTTCATTTAGGATCCTTGTGTGCTGATGGGTGAAATTCTTGCTGAGGCTCTCAGTGCTACCTATTGTATCTGGTTCTTAGCTGTTCCTAAGATTGCACTCCTCTGCACAGAGACCTCAGATGTTGTACCTGGAATCTGCTGGAGCCACTCTCCCAGTTTGGGGGTCATAGCCTGAGTGCTCCTATTATCCATGATCTTGTACGAAGTGCCTGTTCTTAAAGGGATAGTGCACCCAAAAATGAAAATTCAGCCATTATCTACTCACCCATATGCTGAGGGAGGCTCAGGTGAAGTTTTAGAGTCCTCACATCCCTTGTGGAGATCCCAGGGGAGAGGGGGTAGCAACACACCACCTTCATGTGTGTTCACGTGCTTTCGCTGGTCTTGCGCGCAAGCACACACACGTAAGATCGGTGTACAGAGAAGCAGTCAGAGCTACAGGCTATAATGAGGCTAAAAACAGAGTTCAAATGACATTTTTCCAAACAACTTTTTATGTCAGGGCTTCAGGACACTTGGATCACTATGGACGAGCAGAATGGAGATACTTTGTGGTTTCAATTATGAGTTTTTGGACTCCGCAAGGGATGTGAGGACTCTAAAACACCTGAGCCTCCATCAGCGTATGGGTGAGTAGAAAATGGCTGAATTTTCATTTTTGGGTGCATTATCCCTTTAAGATGCCATGATTAGTGCTTCTGTGCTGTTCTTTAGTCTAGCCTTTTCTAGCCACTTGATGTTGGCCACTTTTTCAATCTGTCTGTGGTACATGCTGTACAGGGGATTGTCCTTTCATGATGCTTTGTCTTTCTCTTCTGCTGCCTGAGGGTTAGTAGCTCATCTTCGGGGGCCATCTTCCTGATGTATCCCTGGATCTTGGTTGTTTTGTCCTGGACAATGGCACTGATGTTCACCAGTGCTTGGGATTAAATCCTCCATGCACTGTGAAAAGCTTCCTTGTCTTGATATCAGTGGCTTCTGTCTCCTCCTTTGGCCAAATTATAATTAAATCAGCGAGTGTTGATGGCTTGGATCTTGTTCTTTCATATATATACATATACACAGTACATATAGTTAAATTTAAGAGAAAATGTAGGAAGATATTGGTGAATGAGGCCAAATGTGTTCTATACCACAAAACTTCACAGGGCACAATTCAGTAGCTCTGTAATGTAGCCATATGTGTGATTGAACAAAGACAGGTATCCTTACACCTGTCCATGCAACTGGTTGTTGTGATTGTACACTCTGCCTAATCATTGAACTTCCAGTCATTCAAAGAGCAAATCCAAACAGCTACACTTACAGAAACGCATTTAATTTTAGTCTACTTACATGGCTGCTATTATAAAGTCATTCACGGATGTCATGACTACACCATCAGCAGCAGTATTTGAGAAGGTCACACCATGTATCCCATCTTCTCCAATAATTAACTGGAGAAAAAAAAGAAACAATTAGCATTACATCCAAACTCCTCGTGAGTCTGTTTGTTCCTGTGTGTGTGACTGTGTTGCTGAAGTTATTCCAATCAGTGAATGTGTAAATGCTAAGTGTCCTCTGACAAGAAGGGAAACCTAGAGGGTGACTAGATGGTATTGGAGCTTAACAACTATTTCAAAATACCTGTTTGTAGTGAATCAACAGTAACTCACATCAAAAAGAAACCTGCTGTTGTGCCACTCCGAGGAGTGAAACTGTTCAGCATATTTCTTCTTTTATATGTTGTGCTCACACGGGGTGCAAATAAAACAATTCACGTGAATTACATGTAAAGTCCATGTAAAAGATGCCATTAGAAGCAAATTTTCCACTACTGAAAAATCTGAACTTCAGAGACCAATTTGCGCAGCGATAGCCAGTCACAATTCACATCATGTTTGGTGTAAACACAACATTAGAGAAGGGTGTCTCTGCAGACCAGAGACATTGAGGGGGCATAGTACCTGTCAATCATTTTTTAATTTGTCCAATGAGAAGGTTTACTATCCCCTATCACTCAAAAACGTATTTCACCAATGCACTGCCTTAACCAGCTGACATTTTTTAATTCAGCCAGACTGGGAGGGGCTGACTGCTTGACTCTCAGCTGCAAACAGCCCCAGTGCATGGTGGAGGTCATTGTGTGATGAAGCTAACAGAACCATATCATCTGCAAAAAGCAGAGATCCAATTCTGAGGTCACCAAACCAGACCCCTTCTTCTCCCCAGTCGTGCCTTTAGATCCACAAATTCTAGTTGTGATTCATGTTATTAATCACAGTATTTGTGCCAGAAGAAAAAACATCACAAAACAATGTGTTTTCTTGTACGATTTAGTTGTATGTTTTTTTTCAGATGGCGTTTATTGTGGCTGACGTATTTGCTTCGCTCTCCCGTTACCACCACTACTTAGTATTTATATTAGCATTGATATGTATCTTACACGTACAGCTCATGTATACAACAGTGAGACACAGCAGGGAGGAATATGCTTCAGCTGTAACTGCATATATTAGCACATGCATTGAGAGCACTTTTCCCACCAAACACTGCAGGACTAATCAGAAATCCTGGATTATCTGTGAAGAACAATCCATGCATATGTCTCAGGTAGCTCCTCATTCTGAGGAATACAAAAAGGCCAGATATAACCTGCGCAGATCAATCAAGCAGGCCAAGAGACAGTACAGACTGAAGCTGGAGGGATATTGCACCCCTGCAGATCCCCTGACGCATGTGGCAAGGTCTGCAGCAGAGGACCTAGGGGAACACAGCCAAGTCACACTACCGGATGAGCTGAACGAGATCTATGCTCGCTTTGAAACCAACAACACCAACCAACAGAGAGAGATTACGGCCACAGGGGGCACACAGGATGCACCACTCTCTGTGTCATCAGTGGAGGTGTGCACAGCTCTGAGGAGAACAAATCCATGGAAGGCAGCTGGTCCAGACAAAAGCACTCAGGTTCTGCTCATCAGAGCTGGCTGGTGTGTTTACTGACTTTTTCAATCTGTCCCTCACTCAGACTTCTGTGTCCACCTGCTTTAAGTACATCATTATTGTGCCCCTCCCAGAGAAAAATACTGTGACCTGCTAAAACGATTATCGTCCTGTTGCACTCACCCCAACTGTGATGAAGTGTTTTGAAAGGATTGTCATGACTCACATCAGAAAGGCCATTCAAACCACCTTGGACCCATGGCAGATTGCATATTGTCAGAACTGGTCCACTGATGATGCAGTCAACACCACCATCCATACAGACCTCACACACTTAGAGTGCAAGGACACATATGTGAGAATGCTATTTACTGACTACAGCTCGGCATTCAACACAGTCATACCACACAAACTCTCTGAAAAGCTCCTCATCCTCGGACTGATACCCTTCCTCTGTGCCTGGGTGCAGAATTCCTATCAGACAGACCCTAGTCAGCCAGAGTTGGAAACTGTACATCAGGCATAAGAACTGTAAGCACAGGGACCTCCCAGGGCTATGTGCTGAGCCCCCTGCTGTTCACACTCTTCACGTATGATTGTGTGGCCTCCCAGACCAATACCAGCTTAAAAAATTTGCAGATGACACTACAGTCATTGGGCTGATCACTGGTAGGGTAGAAATATCATACAGAAGACAGGTAGCTGAACTGGTGGCCTGGTGTTGGGATAATAATCACTCCCTAAATACATATAAGACAAGTGAGATGATTATTGATCCCAGGAAGTAGAAAGGGAAGCACATGCCACTACGCATTGGTGAGACAGAAGTAGAGAGGGTGAAAACCTTTAAGCTTCTTGACACCCACATCAACACACATCAGATCATTAGGAAATGCCAGCAGCAACTGTACTTCTAAGGAAAGCTGAGGAAATTGGCATGCCAACCAATATCCTCATTAACTTGTGCAGATGTACAGTTGAGGGTGTCCTCACCAGCTTAGTCACAGTCTGGTATGGAAATTGTACTACTTAGGACAGAAAGGCCCTCCAGCATGTGATTTAAAACTGCACAACTCATTTCAGAAGCAGTATTTCCTTTCATTCAGGAAATTTGTAACAGCAGGGTCATCAGAAGGGCCTACAACATCATCAAGGACAGTACACACCCCAACCACTTTTCCTTTTACTCTTTTCACACCTCTGCAATGAGGCAGATGCTACAGGAGTGTTAAATCAAGAACAAGAAGACTGACCAACAGCTTGTACCCACAGGCCATCAAACCCCATCACCATTTTAACTCAGGTTTTGCAACTTATTTCTATGTTTCTGCTATTTTATTTATCTATCTTGAAATCTAACTTTAATTCTATTTCCATTATTGCCTGGTAAGAAGAACGACTGGCAATTAAGAATTCCTTGTTCGGTGCAATCGCTGACTTTTTACACTGCAAATGACAATAAACTTGTGAATTGTGTATTATTGGCATGGTCGTTATATCACCTGAATTCCCTTGTCAAACCAGCGGTTTCCACCGTTCCACTGGCTGCCTCCTCCATGCAGCACCTGATGAAAACCACTGGTGCGATACATGTTATCAGACGCTGGGGGCATCGCTCCATCCAAACACACTGTGACGATGCTGCGTTCGAGAGCCGACACTGACTCTTTGTTGGTCTTATCTAAACACATCAAGGACATGCACACAGAACAAACATCATGTTATTATGTAATCCGACTACAACAGTTCAACAAATCGGTCCTAGATATTTTCACAATATATACTAAGACCTAGGCCACACTGCCTGCATGAGCAGCGCTGCTCAGGCATGGCTCAGCTGCTGCTCAACTGCAGCACATCCAGAGATTCAGAGGCTCATTTTTTTATTGTGTGAGGCACAAGGTTGTCAGCAAAAACAGACAGTGAAAATGGTCTTTTAAAAATCAGTTTGACATTATATCGCCCTTCAGTACTGTTTCCATGGATTTCCATTTCCATTTAAAAATAAAAGCACTTTGACAACATTTCTGTGCACAGAATTCCTTCATTTGTTAACACAAGGCTTTTTATTGTAAAATATTTGCATGTTTGTGTTGACAACACAGTGGCTGCACAGCTCCATTAATGAGCGGAATATTGGCTTTTAATTGTGGAAATACAGTTGATACAGCAGCAGGCCATTCTGCATCAGTGCCACGGCAACAATGCTGAATGTGTGAACACCGCAAGCGTGCGTGCTGCAGCAGTTCAGCGAGGTAGCTCACACGCTGCTCACGCATGCAGGGTGGCCCGAGCCTTAGACCTGCTTTTCCAGGAAACATTTCAAGTGTTTTTCACATGTTTCAGGTTATTTAGAATTCTCTTTAAAACTGCATTAGACTTTTTGTATGTTACGGCAAAAATCCTACAAATGCATACAACTGATTCAGCCTCTTTCATACTACATTTCAGCATGATCCCATGTTTGTTGTCTTATCTTCCCTGCAATATTTGCTTGTGTAGCAAAGCCAGATAATTGGGTGGTCATATACACACTTTGTGTAAAACATGATGCTTGCAAAAATGTTGTTTTTCTATCTCATTTTAAATTTCCTGGTGTCAATAATGTCTATCTGGGATCACCACTAGTCATCCCTTTTTACAATAAAAAATATGAAGATGTAATTTTTGTATATCATTGAAAAGGAAAAAGATCTTCGGGGGAAAAAAAGACATGCTCCTTTTTATCTCAGCAGCCTTACAGCCACTGGATGGATGTATCTGTGTTTGACTGACAGTGTGTTGTATGCAGTAGTATTATAGAGTAAGGACCAGACTAGCAATTAAACACGACCATCCAACTAGTGTCAATCAAACACAGACACAGGGTAATTGGTCTGCATCAGTGTTTGGGTGGATGGAGCGAGTCAAATGGCATCCACATGAATGCAAGGACCAAAGGTTTTCCAGCAGAATACTGGATTGTAACAAGATGATGAGTGTTATTCACGTCATCTGTCAGTGGTTTTAATATTTTGGCTGATTGGTGTATGTCCTCTTCTTCTTGTTCTACACCAGGCATGCATCACTGTAGACAAAAGTTTATTTCACATGTCCTTATTAATTATTAGGTTAGTGGTTCTTTAGTTTGACTTGCATGAGAGCAGAGTTGACCCTCACCCTTGATGAGGTCAGTATAGTGTTTGGCCCAGACATCACGATGCTGGGTGGTGAGGATCCCAACAGGCTCCATGTTGGTCTGTAGGGAGGAGTTGTAGATCCTCTCCAGCTGAACACAGAGCTGATCAACTGTCAGCAGAGTCCCATCACTGTTGTACATTTCCAGCACAAAGAACTGAATCCAAGAGGGGAAAACATGAAAGCAAGACTGAATTACCAACTGAGCAAAACCCCCAGGACCAAAGAAACTCAGGCCTCCGGAGGCCTCAGGTAGTCTGTGAGGAAATTACTTTGTGGTATTTTGCTTTACAATAAATAACTGTAATTACTACAGTGATGAGGTGTTTGTCACCTGTCAGTTGTGTACTACAGTGATGTGATGCTCCTCACCTGACCGTTGTGTACTACGGTGATGTGTTTGCTGGTGTAGTACTCAATGGTGTCTATGTTCAGACCAGGCTTACGGCATGATGAAAACAACTGCTCGTACTGCTTCATACACATTGGCTTCCCTCTCATGTACTCAACTGGTAGTGTGTCACTGGAAAACATACAAACATTAAATACTAGGCCTTTTGTTTCCAAGATGTCTTGTCTTGTTACCAAAACCAGGTAAAGACCATTTAGAAATGTGCAATTTCTATCCTCTCAGCCTGTTAAATAATGACTATAAAGTATTTAGATCAATTGGGTTTTATAGCTGGATCTATCTTATCTTTATCCCAGTTGCATGTGTCAAAACTAATGGCTTAATATCTTCTCCTTTCCAGCTTTTCGGATCCACCAGACAGGGATGCTCAGCCTCACCAGTTATCTTTACGGTAGCACTTTAGCCTCTTGCCTGTGCTATCAGGGCTAACCAAGATATAATCAGTATCACACTTTTTAATCATGATTTCAATGCCAACCTTTAAGCAGATGATATTTTAATGACATTGTCCAGTCCAAATCATTCAATTCCACACCTTCTCAAATTTATCAGTGATTTTGGCCTGATTTCTGGGTACAAAATCAACTGGTCTAAGAGTGAAGCTATCTCTTTAAACCGTCTAACACACCCTGGACATCTGACCACAACTCCTGTTGTATGGAAATCACAGGGCATGAAATATCTTGGAGTCAGCATCAGAACTCCAATTGGGAGTATCTTCGAGTTGAATGACCCCAAGCTCTTGAAAACTGTCAAAGATTTAAAGAGATTGGGGCGTCGGTGGCTTAGTGGATAGAGCAGGCGCCCCATGTACAAGGCTGTTGCCGCAGCGGCCCAGGTTCAAGTCCAGCCTGTGGCCTTTGCTGCTTGTCATCCCCTCTCTCTCTCTCCCCCTCCTTCACACTTGGCTGTCCTGTCCATTAAAGGCAAAATGCCCCCCCAAAAATTTAACGAGATTGACAAAATCACTGCTGTCACTGAGGGGGAGGGCAGAAGTATTAAAAGTGAATGTACTCCCCAGATTATCTTTTTCTGTTATCTGTTTTCTGCAATCCCATTACAATTTCCCCCAAAATGTTTCAATGAGATTAACAAACTACTTTCATTGATTCTATGGAGGGACAAAAAGCCCCAAATTAGCCTGAAAAAAAAATTAGCTGTTCCTAGGAACAAAGGTGGGTTAGGGGTACCAGATGTGTATTTATATTACGTGGCTTACAATAGTATATATCCATTATCCTGGGCCTATAAGACAGAGCATGTAGATGTAGGTAGCTGGAGATGGCTGGAGCAGAAGATGGTTTCTGAAAACAATAAACATGTTTCTCTGGTCTCCCCCTGCTATCATCCTAAATGTGATAAGAAAATAAAGAGCCATGTGATGCTGTTTTCATGTAAAATGGTTAAAGAAATACATAAACATCTTAAAATCAGTGGTTTATCCATTATTTACAACAGGTGGTAAACCTCTTAATAATGACATACTGCAAAATGAAAATATTGTAAAGCTGGGGCAGTTACTAAAGGATGGATACATTTCCACAAACTCAAGATACATTTTGGTTTAAATAATTCATACTTCTTCCATTATTTGCAATTAAAATCTATTTTGTGCAGTTATACACTGAAAAACATTGCTCTTGGTAATAATGAAACTATTGATATGACTTTAAGAGATGCACATGCTGGCAGAGGAACTGTCTCTAAATTATATAGAATATTATGTCATACCTTTTCTAAATGCTGTGCATCTACCAAAACACAATAGGAGAAGGACCTGGGTGTACCTCTCACATTAGATCAGTGGGAAGTTATACTGAGCTGGTCAAAGTATAGGTAGTCAAACAGAGGTTAAAAAAAAAGTGTTGAATAAATGTGAAAGATTTTTTTGTGCAAAATATTCAATATAGATTTCACATTATGTCCAACAGTGTGTCTTCTGGGGAGCAAGATTGGTGGAGTAATTTCGATATTTGTGTTATATCCTGCCCTGTCTATGTTTCTGTATATTGTTTGTGTTGTATTATTAATCTGGGAAATAAATGTTAAAAAAGAATGTTCATATAAAATCAAAAAAGTTTACTTCCTACTTAGATGTCAAGTTATTTCCATGATATTTGATGGAGTGGAAGGGCAGAACAACACAATGCATCTAACCAGCAGCCATCTTCGACACAAAGCAACTTCAGGCAACATCAACATCAAAAACATACTGTATGTTACTCAACAATCATTGAAAAAAAGCACAGTACTACTTTCAGGCACCAGTTAAAACCAGTTAAAACCAGTTAAAACCTCTGTTAATGTATAAACTGCTTCTGCCATTTAATGTTTGAAGGTGAGAACAACAAAGAAATTGAGTCATTGTTACAGTTCATTTCTGAGCTGCACAATAGTTGTATTCAGTATTACACTGTGCGAAGCAATACGTCATGACAGAAAGTAATGAAACTTTTAGGATGATAAAGATCTCTTACATCTGGTAAAAATTCAAAATCAGAAGTTGAAGTTCAGTACTTACTTGTCAATCATTGTTTTTAAGTCCATTGTAGCTGCTATGAATTTGGCAGCAAACCTGAACAGAGAAGATGTGGTTATTCAATTAAATGTTCGAAAGGAACTCTAAAAATTTTATAAAAGAATCGTCCAAATTAGAGCTGAGATATCCTGACTTTTATCCCTTGTATAGCTCAATCTCCTAAAACCCCAAAAACTGAAATCTCAAGACCAATCCAAAATAACCCTGATGTAGTTTCTCAGCTTTTAGAAGGTTACCTCCAGAGCCACAGAGGACATTATATAACAAACTGATGATGAACATTCGACAATTCAAGGGTTTTTTTTCATACAAAGTGTTAATGATTGAACGGGCTCAGCAGGATGCTCAGTATGACAGTGGTATTCAGGTAATATACAGTGTTCAAAAACAATAATTAAACACTTAAATCACACATCTGATCTTCATGAACAAATTATTCAAGTTGAAAGTTTTTACTGATGTACATTGTATAATTTGTTGAGAACAAAATGACAGACCGAGGGCCAGTGGAAACCAAAATGATCAACTCACTGAGGGCTGGATTCAAAATCACATCGAAAATCAAAATAAAAAATTGAAATCACAGGCTGATCCAACTTGTGTGAATTTTATATCAACTCATAATGTCACAGTAGTGTGTACGGCCCCTGCAGGCCTGTATGCACTTCTGACAACGTCTGGGCATGCTCCTGCTGAGTCAGCAGATGGTGTCCTCTGGGATCTCCTCCCAGACCTAGATCAGTGAGCTCCTGGAGAGTCTCTGGCATCTGATGCATCAATACATGTACCATAGGTGCTAAATTGGATTTAGGTCAGGGGAACAAGAGGGCCAGTCAATGGCATGATTATTAGTTCAACTCTGCAAGTCTAATAAGACCATAGCGCTGGAACAGAGGGTGTGGGTGTGAGGGGGCATCAAACCTGGACCAAGACATGGCTCTTGTGATTTTCTTTTGCAAGGTTTCAAGTTTTTTAATATGGCTGGGGAACATGTTACACCAAATAACATTACAGTAATTGGTATGGGGTTCAAATAGAGTTTGATAGATACTAAGAAGAGTAGATACTGGCAGGTGGTGTCTAATTTTATAAAATAAACCAACATATTTAGATAATTTTGTTACTAAATACTGTATGTGCTGTTTGAAACTAAGATACTCATCTATGAGCTGCTTTGGAGAAGGAGAGAGCAACTGTCTGTGGCCACCACATGTAAAACCGTTCCCCCTTTAGAGGTTATTTTGCCTTTGCCTCTCAATTGCACTTGTTGTCACTTTGATGTGCACCAAAGCAGCTCATGTGCTACTTGTTGCAAAAAAGGGCGACTCTGGGTCACAAACCTGTGTGTGTGTGTGTGTGTGTGTGTGTGTGTGTGTGTGTGTGTGTGTACCTTATTTGTCCCTTTTTATCTCTGTAGTCTGTTTCGGGATAAAGCGCCCCAGGATTTGAATAACCCACAACAGAATGCCTCTTGTAGAGATAATCCATTTTCACGTAGTCCTCTGTAAACTACAAACAGGTGAGTGACACACAGATGATACACACAAACATGGACAGTGCCTTGAACAGTAGCGGATCCTGATATGGGCCGAATGGGCAGGAGTTTGTTAGTTTGTTTAATAAAGGGACAAGGTATAGACCTGTTCTGTAGGAAAAGTAACCTTAAATGACTTGTGTTGTGATCTGGCGCTACATAGAAAATTAAATTAAATTAAATTAACTTGACCTCTGGGGGGGGGTGGGGGGGGGCACCATTTAGGCTAGAACCGCCACTGGCCATGAGTTTGTAAAGAAGGTATTTGAAGGTTGAATTGTACAAAATGTACAAAAAAGGAGTTAAGTTTCCAATAAGTCAGTCACAGTCACCATTGTGAGAGCCAATACATGAGCTGCTAGCTTTCTATGCCCAGGCTCTCCTCTTATTTGTGCAAGGTTTTGATACTGCCACAATGCGTAACAAAAAAAGAATTAAAAAAAAAAAAATCACTATCTGTGAGTGCGTGTATGTGCACTTGCCCCACCCTCTCTCCGTCCCTCTATAGCCACACCCTCTGTCTCCAGCCCCACCCACCCTCTCTACATCCCTCTCCAGCCACACCCTCTGTCTCCATCCCTCTATAGCCACACCCTCTGTCTCCAGCCCCACCCTCTGTCTCCATCCCTCTCCAGCCACACCCTCTGTCTCCAGCCCCACCCTCTGTCTCCATCCCTCTCCAGCCACACCCTCTGTCTCCAGCCCCACCCTCTGTCTCCAGCCCCACCCTCTCTCCCCTGCCCCACCCTCTCTCTTCAACCCTCTCCAGCTCTCTCCAGCCCCACCCTCTCTCTCCAGCCCCGTCCTCTACCTCCAGCCCCACCCACTGTCTCCAGGCCCACCCTCTGGCTGTGGTCAAATAGTCTTTTTTTTCCTAAGCAAAAAAGACTATTTGACCACAGCCAGAGGGTGGTCAAATAGTCTTTTTTCCTAAGCAAAAACGACTATTTGACCACCCTCTGGCTGTGGTCAAATAGTCTTTTTTGCTTAGGAAGGTTCCTAACTGTGTGAAATGAACCAGAAGTATCTCAGTGGCAGCCATGACAAGAGCTGGTCGAATTCTCTAAATTTTAAGGAAAGGTGCTTCAGTGCTTCCTTTCTAATCTCCTGTAGCATAGGGTACACTGGACCATCCTTTACAAAAGGAAAGGAGATTATTCCGTCCCACAAGTCCTTGCAGTGGCAATTTTTAAAGCGACCAAGCGACGAACCATTCATAAACTCAAATGATCAGGAAAGAAAAAAAGATCAACATGACGGAGAAAGGAAGGAGATCACCATCTAAGTTAACGTTGTTTATGAAGCATTATACATCTCATGCCATAACTTCTTCATATTCTATATGTTTATGAAGCATTATACATCTCATGCCATAACTTCTTCATATTCTATATGTTTATGAAGCATTATACATCTCATGCCATAACTTCTTCATATGCTATATGTTTATGAAGCATTACACATCTCGTGTTATAACTTGTCCAAACTTAGACGCGAACTATGAACATTTCTTTACTATTGGTGTAGCCTCCATCCACAGCTTTGTTGAACTTGTTTTATAACAGGATAAACAAATATACAATGCATCATTTTAATTTTCCAATTTTAGTGTGAATGAGAAAAAAACGGAAATCCACGTTTCCTGTTGTCGTCTTCAAATGGCTTATTGAAACAGAAATTAAGCCAAAACCAGAAACCTACTTGTTTTTCGCCTTGATTGTTATATCGATATTATCTGCCGCTATTGCATCTCAAAACATCGATAAGCATCGGCTATGCTTATGACCTAGATAGATGATAGATAGATAGATAGATAGATAGATAGATAGATAGATAGATAGATAGATAGATAGATAGATTCGAGAGTATTATCTAGACCTAGAGTATTATCTAGACCTGCTCTATGGGTAAAGTGCCCTGAGATGACTTTTGTTGTGATTTGGCACTATATAAATAAAACTGAATTGAAAAAAAAAAGGATAAATAATCAATGACATAACGTGCAGTGTATCTGGAGATTTAAATAATCAATGAAGTTACTGCTTGTCACCGTTTATTCCCCTGTACAGTGTTTCCCTGCAGAGCTACAGTGGAAGGATCATAACAAAAAATACAAAAGACTGTAACGTTAACAGATATCTGCCTGAGGTTATTAAATGGGCTACTTGCAAGAGCACCCCACCCCCCACCCCGCAGCAGAAACAATAAGCGTGTTTCCCCATAAAGAGAGACGCTGTGCGCATTTAAGCACAAGGCACCGCAACATCACTTTTATTATTAATATTATTATTTATTATTTATCTATGCAGTAGGGGCACATAATATTGATATAACAATAAAGGCCAAACACAAGTTAATTACTGGTTGTGGTCTCATTTCGCCTCCAATTGCCCATTTGAAGAAGAAAATGGAAAAAGCACGTGGATTTCCATTCTTTTTTTAATTCACACGGACAAACAAAATAATGCATTTAATATTTGTTTATCCTGTTATAAAACAAACAAGTTGAACACAGTTGTGGGCGGAGGGGACACGCACCCGTGACATATGCTCAGTTTGCATCAGTCATTTATTCATTTGAGCATTGTTGTATTGCCAGCCTTTAGTAATATCATTAATTCATTTTACTACTTGGGATTCAGATGGGTGAGTGTGAGCAAACATTCTCAATGTGACAATTTCGTTTCAGTTTGTGGCTGATAGCCTATAGGCCTATTCCTTTTTTAATTCACTTCCGACCTTAGTAATTAAATAATATCTTTCACTGTGTTGACCATGTTTATATATCCTGCATGAAACAACACGGTGAGAACGGACGGGGCACATTATCTAAGATGCGCTTTTTGTAGTCTATCTTCAGAACATTGCAGTTTCACCACAGCAGACCCATAGCATCCGCCGTCGCGTCATTATGTAGCCCAGTGTAAGTGCAGTCGAATTTTCTCTCTCTCTCTCTCTCTCTCTCTCTCTCTCTCTCTCTCTCTGCACTTTTTTGAATGTCTCTAACGGTCAGTCCCAGGAGCTGAGTGCATAATGAGCTACTGATTTGATAAATCAGGGGCTAAATAACTGCACAATGTGTCTCAGTAAATGTGTCTGCAGCTGTTGGTGTAGTTGTTGAGCTCACCCAGTTCTCAGTGTTGTGTGCTTTCCTCTCCAGACCTCTCTGCAGTCTTTCTCCGTCCCCTCCTGCTTTCAGAAACTCTTCCGTCAGTTTCTGTGTTCGCTTCAGCTCGTCCACCTCCACCATTGGCTCCAGGAAGCTGAGGTAGCGGTTACAGGTCTGCTGCAGATCAGGGATAGGCTGCCTGGGCAGTCCCATCTGCTGGCTCAGGTTTCTGCCAGAGGCCAGGGTCACTGATACAGGTTTCACCAAGTGATAGGGCTTCACCATCCCCACCTTTATCTGAGAGATACAGCAACAAAAACATGTATTTTATAACTAGTTATAATGACAACTGTTTCATCAGATACCAGTGAGGATTTATTGTGTTACAGTCAATTCTGCAAAAACAAGAAGAAACCTGACTGCATTGAATTTAAAGCTGGAGTGTGTAGCATTTGTCAGCCCTCTCTGGCAGTGAGTAATAACACAAACACTTTTGGCGTGCTTAGAAAAGCAGTGGGATTCAGAATAACGCCACATCACTAGACACAACAATAGACATTTCATATACAAGATATATATAATGCGAGAGTGTCTGAAAGAGTATCTCACTACTCCCTTCCCTTGGTCTCTCTGGTAATGCTATGCATGACCTAAGTAAATAAAAATATTTAAGATTTTCTAGCATGAAATTAATTCAGGAGGTAATCATTAATATCAACAATATTTTATTGAACTGTTTTGCTTTTTTCTACCGCAAATAGTGTCACCAAGTGTTAACAATCAAATATTTCCAGAAGAGGCAAAATCTAATTTTGATGTCCCCACAAAGATTTTTAATTGTTTCAAACGTTCTTGATACTTTTATACTTGTGTTACAGTTTTGTGTCCTGTGCTGCAAACCTTTAAACCTCTATAGCTCCAATGCTACGTGCTATGCTAAGTTAACGTACAGCCTTGCCATTTATTTTATATAATTTTTCATTTACATGTTGTGCAGCTGTATATTTTCAAACAGGGAAAAATCACTGTCCTTCAGTAGCTGAATTAGTCAGGAGGGGTACAAGAGGGAGGTTTTGTAAAAGAGGGGAGAGGCAGAGGAGTCAGAAGTGAGGTTCAATGCTTTTGCACATGCATTGAATATAATATTAAATTATAGAAAGAAGAAAGAAGAAGAATACCTAGCATTACAATAGTGTCCTGGCAGCTTAGCTGCCCGGACCCCAATGACTCGGATCAGGACATTCAGACTTGATCGGGACATCCCTACTGAATTCATTTGTATGTAAAAGTTCTGCACAAACAATACAGTCAAGAACATAAAGACCCAGTGCAAAAATTTAAATCAAAATATAAAAACAAAATGTTCTTTAAATGTAAGACATAAGAATGCAGGGTGGTAAACACTAGTGTCATGCAAGGATGAAGAAATATTTTTTATATTTTAAATGCTGTTTACTTACCAGAGCTCTGCTGCAAAGTCTCAACATTGTGTTTTTAGAGAAAGTCCCACAGAATGGACCTGGACACTAGTTACCTATTTTTAAGGTTGTTTGTTTTTTTCCAGAGATACAGATAGGTAATGTCTCTGCTATAAAGGAAATGATAGCCTCTGCTCTGATTCCAGCTTTAAGAGACTATTTGACTTCAACGTATATAAAGGAGAAAATGTGTTTGTTTTGGGTTTTACAATCACACATCCTGTTCCACCTGTAAGTATGCTTGTTCCTCCACACCTACATTGTTTGTATTGGCAAACAACCAGAGGGCTGTACAGGAAAGGAGAATTATCAGCTTGTGTAGGTTCAGAGAGATCCGGGTCCCACTTTTTTGTACATGGATAACCAGATTATCCAGACTTTCCTGGAATTTGGATTTAATCTTAGCTTAATGAGGGCCGGAGGGCTATGGTGTAAGGAGTGAATAAGTTTATTTAGAGCAAAAAAAAAAAAACAAAAAAAACCCCAATACATCAACAGACTTACGGGAAAGGTAGTTGGAAGAAGAGTACATTTCTATAATCCTACCCCCAGGATAAATATAGTGCATGTAGTGGAGAGTATACACAGGTATACAGGGTATACCCACCTCTTTTTCTGGCTGTTTACAGTACACCCACCTATCAGCCAAAAAGCCATTGAAATATATGTGAGAGTATACCCATTTCCTCCTCTGTAACTTACCCATTTATGTAGTAGTGCACCCACCCCATCAGCTACCACTACACCACTGAACAAGCCCATCAGCATCAATCATCTTCATCTGCATACCTCCTAAATATACTGTCTGTACATCTTGTCAAAGTGCTCTGTAGTAGTTCCCTTTAATTCCTCATCTAATCCATTCCATAAATCCACCCCACACACTGAAATACACACACTTTTCAAAGTTGCAGGAACACAATGTTTTATAGATTTCATTTTCCTCTTAAATTATATCCTCCCTCCCTGTCACAAAACATTTTTTGAATATTGCCTGGGAGTAGATTCTTGCTTTGTACATTATTTTTACTGTTTTAAATTTAACCAGATCTCAGAATTTCAGTGTACATGACATTAAAAACAGTGAGATCATGTGCTCCCTATGCCCAACATAATGTACAGTCCTAATGCTTTTTTTTTTTAATTATCAACGTGTCTCTTAGACCCCATCCCAACTAGGCTACTTAAGGAGGTCTTTAGTTCACACTCATATATTAGATATGATCAATATATCCTTATTAACAGGCTATGTACCACAGTCTTTTAAGGTAGCTGTAATTAAACCTCTCCTAAAAAAGTCCACCCTGAATCCAGAGGTGTTAGCCAATTATAGACCAATATCTAATCTTCCCTTTATGTCAAAGATCCTTGAGAAAGTAGTCGCAGACCAGCTGTGTGATTTTCTCCATGATAATAATTTATTTGAGGAATTTCAGTCAGGATTTAGAGTGCATCATAGCACTGAGACAGCACTCGTTAAAATTACAAATGACCTTCTGATTGCTTCAGACAAAGGACTCGTCTCTGTACTTGTTTTATTAGATCTTAGTGCGGCGTTTGACACAATTGACCATCAAATTCTACTGCAGAGACTGGATCACTTAATTGGCCTAAAAGGTTCAGCACTAAGCTGGTTTAAATCTTATTTATCTGATCGTTTTCAGTTTGTTCACGTTCATAATGAGTCATCCTCACGTACTAAAGTTTGTTTTTGAGTTCCACAAGGTTCTGTGCTCGGACCAATCCTATTTACTCTATATATGCTTCCTTTAGGTAACATCATTAGAAATCACTCTATAAATTTCCATTGTTATGCGGATGATACACAGTTGTATTTATCAATGAAGCCAGAAGAAAGCAATCAATTAACTAAACTTCATAACTGCCTTAAAGACATAAAAACCTGGATGAGCACCAATTTCCTGATGTTGAATTCAGACAAAACTGAAGTTATTGTTCTTGGCCCCAAACAACCCAGAGACTCTTTATCTGATGACATAGTTTCTCTAGATGGCATTGCTCTGGCCTCTAGCACTACTGTAAGAAACCTCGGAGTAATATTTGATCAAGATTTGTCTTTTAATTCTCATTTAAAACAAACCTCACGGGCTGCATTTTTTCATCTGCGTAATATTGCGAAAATTAGGCCTATCCTGACCCGAAAAGATGCAGAAAAATTGGTCCACGCTTTTGTTACCTCTAGGCTGGATTACTGTAACTCTCTATTATCAGGTAGCTCTAGTAAGTCCTTAAAAACTCTCCAGCTAATTCAGAATGCAGCAGCACGTGTACTAACAAGAACTAAGAAACGACATCATATTTCTCCTGTTTTAGCTTCTCTGCACTGGCTCCCTGGAAAATCCAGAATTGAATTTAAAATCCTACTGTTAACTTATAAAGCTCTAAATGGTCAAGCTCCGTCATATCTTAGAGAGCTCATAGTGCCATATTATCCCACCAGAACACTGCGCTCTGAGAATGCAGGGTTACTCGTGGTCCCTAAAGTCTCCAAAAGTACAGTGCCCTCCAAAAGTATTGGAACAGTGAGTCCAATTCGTTTACTTTTGTTGTAGACTGAAAACATTTGGGTTTGACATCAAAAGATGAATATGAGACAAGAGATCAACATTTCAGCTTTTATTTCCAGGTATTTACATCTGGATCTGATACACAACTTAGAAGATAGCATTATTTGTAATGGAACACAAAATTTTTAGGTGAGCAAAAGTATTGGAACATATAAACTTAAAATAGATTAAAGTGAATGAGACTTAATATTTAGTTGCAAATCCTTTGCTTTCAATAACTGCATCAAGCCTGTGACCCACTGACATCACCAAACTTTTGCATTCTTCTTTTGTGATGCTTTTCCAGGCTTTCACCGCAGCCTCTTTCAGTTGTTGTTTGTTTTGGGGGGTTACTCCCTTCAGTCTGCTCTTCAGCAGGTAAAATGCATGCTCTACTGGGTTTAAGTCTGGAGACTGACTTGGCCAGTCTAAAACCTTTCACTTCTTGCCCCTGATGAACTCCTTTGTTGTTTTGGCAGTGTGTTTTGGGTCGTTATCTTGCTGCATGATGAAGGATCTCCCAATCAGTTTGGTTGCATCTTTCTTTAAATTAGCAGACAAAATGTTTCTGTAGACTTCTGAGTTCATTTTGCTGCTGCCATCATGTGTTACATCATCAATAAAGATGAAAGAGCCCGTCCCAGAAGAAGCCATGCAAGCCCAAGCCATGACATTACCTCCACCGTGTTTCACAGATGAGCTTGTATGTTTGGGATCATGAGCAGATCCTTTCTTTCTCCAAACTTTCGCCTTTCCGTCACTTTGGAAAAAGTTAATCTTTGTCTCATCAGTCCATAAAACTTTTTCCCAGAATTTTTGAGGCTCATCTCTGTACCTTTTGGCAAATTCTAGCCTGGCCTTCCTATTCTTCTTGCTAATGAGTGGTTTGCATCTTCTGGTGTAGCCTCTGTACTTTTGTTCATGAAGTCTTCTGCGAACAGTAGATTGTGATACCTTCACTCCTGCCCTCTGGAGGTTGTTGCTGATGTCACTAACAGTTGTTTTAGGGTCTTTCTTTACAGCTCTCACAATGTTTCGGTCATCAACTGCTGATGTTTTCCTTGGTCTACCTGTTTGACGTCTGTTGCTCAGTACACCAGTGGTTTCTTTCTTCTTCAGGACATTCCAAATGGTTGTACTGGCTATGGCCAATGTTTGTGCAATGGCTCTGATTGATTGTCCATCTTCTCTCAGATTCACAATTGCTTCTTTTTCACCCATAGACAGCTCTCTGGTTTTCATGTTGGTTCCACCGCTAAATGCAGTCTGCACAGGCAAAATCTATCGTACCCAATCTGAAACTGAGCTCAGACATTCAGTGCTATTTATTGTTTGAATAATCAATGTAACTGGGAGACACCTGAGCAACAAAACACACCTGTCAGTGACATGTTCCAATACTTTTGCTCTCATGAAAAATGGGTGGGTTCAAACAAAAGGTGCTATCTTCTAAGTTGTGTATCAGATCCAGATGTAAGTACCTGGAAATAAAAACTGAAATGTTGATCTCTTGTCCCATATTCATCTTTTGATGTCAAACCCAAATATTTTCAGTCTACAACAAAAATAAAGGAATTGGACTCACTGTTCCAATACTTTTGGAGGGCACTGTAGATCAGGAGCCAGAGCCTTCAGCTATCAGGCTCCTCTCCTGTGGAATCATCTTCCTGTTGCGGTCCGGGAGGCAGACACCGTCTCCACATTTAAGACTAGACTTAAGACTTTCCTCTTTGATAAAGCTTATAGTTAGGGCTGGCTCAGGCTTGCCTTGTACCAGCCCCTAGTTAGGCTGACTTAGGCCTAGTCTGCCGGAGGACCCCCTATAATACACCGGGCACCTTCTCTCCTTCTCTCCTTCTCTCTCTCTCTCTCTCTCTCTCTCTCGTGTCCTATTACTGCATCTTGCTAACTTGGCCATTCTGGATATCACTAACTCGGCTTCTTCTCCGGAGCCTTTGTGCTCCACTGTCTCTCAGATTAACTCATATCGCAGCGGTGCCTGGATAGTGTGACGTGTGTGGTTGTGCTGCTGCCGTGGTCCTGCCAGATGCCTCCTGCTGCTGCTGCCATCATTAGTCATTAGTCATACTTCTACTGTTATTATACACATATGACTATTGTCACACATGTATACTATCAGATATTAATATATTATTATTAATTATAATATTATTACTTTCATTAATGTTGTTGTAAGCTACTGTCATTACCGTCTGTCCTGCATCTCTCTCTGTCTCTGTCTCTCTCTCTCTCTCTCTCTCTCAATTCAATTCAATAATCTTTATTGGCATGACTGTAGATTAACAATATTGCCAAAGACATTAAAAATTTACAAATAAAGTACAATAATAAAAGTAAGTCAGAAAACTATAAAAAAAAGATTAAATATATGTTATATAATACAAAATACACCAATCTACAATACAATACACCAATATATAATATAGGGAAAAAATGAATAAAGAAAAATGTAGATGGTGAGTTACAAGGACTGTAAATATAGACAGGTGTGTCAGGTGTTGTGATGGTTGTCCCTCAGGCTGTGGCATAACCTGACATATGTGGCTGCTGCTAAGCTGCTGACTCTGTTCTCTCCAAGGATGTGTTGCATTTTAGTTTGATCAGGCAGAGAATCAAAGTCAGTGACTTTATGTTTTATTTTTGAGAGGAAGTCGGCTCTGATGTGTTCATACTTGCTGCAGTGCAACAGGAAGTGTGTCTCTGTCTCCACTTGTCTGTGTGGACAGAGCTCACACAACCTGTCCTCTCTGGGCAGCCAGGTCTGCCTGTGTCTGCCCGTCTCTATGGCCAAGCTGTGGTCACTGAGTCTGTACATGGTCAAAGTCTTCCTCAGTTTCTCATCAGTCACGGTGCTCAGATATTCTTTCACCGTGTACTGTCTATTTAGAGCCAAATAACACTGAAGTTTGCTTTGCGTTTTTGTGGTCGATGTCCAATAGTTAATGTAATGTTCTTTTTGTTTCTCTATAATTTGGTGGATCCAGATTGTGTGAGGGCTGTGCTGAGGTCTTGTGTTGTTAGAGGAGCTGAGCCTCAGGACCAGCTGGCTGAGGGGGCTCTTCTCCATGTTCTCCTCTTGGCATTGCAGAGCTTTGTAGTGGTAGGAGTTGGGGTCACTTGTTTTAAGGTGTTTATAAAATTTGATGGCTCTTTTTTGAATTCTAATTAAAGGGGAATTGGCCTAGCTCAGCTCGGCACCCGTTGTTGGGTGTGTTCCTGTGCACTCTCAGGATGCTCTTGCAAATCTCTGTATGCAGGATTTCGATGTGGTGTTTGTCCCATTTTTCAAAATCTTGATTTGCAAGAGGACCCACACCTCACTACCATACAGAATAATTGGTTCAATTATAGATTTGAATATTTTGAGCCAGATTCTAATGGGTATATTAATGTTTGAAGATTTCTTTATTGCATAGAAAGCCCTTCTTCCCCTCTCTCTGAGATCATCAACAGCCAGGTTAAAGTTTCCCGTGGACGTGATGTGTAGTCCTAAGTATGTGTAGTCGTGTGTGCCCCACCTCATGAGAGCCCAGGAAAAACCTGGTTTGGTCTCCCTGACCCCTGGGTCGTTTCTGGAATATCATAATTTTGGTTTTGTCCAGATTAACTGTCAGGGCCCAGGTCTGATAGAAGGTTTGCAGGTGATCCAGTTGCTGTTGTAGTGCTTCATTTGATGGAGCCAGCAATATGAGATCATCTGCAAACAGTAGGCATTTAACCTGTGTGTCAGACAGAGTGAGACCAGGGATGTCAGATAGTTCTAGTGATTTGGCCAATTCATCGATATAAATGTTGAAGAGGGTGGGACTGAGACTGCAGCCCTGTTTTACTCCTCTACTCTGGGGGAAGAAATCTGTTTCCATGTTGTTAATTTTAACAGCACATTTCATATGACTGTACATGGTTTTGATGATGTCATAGACCTTCCCCCCTACACCCTTCTCAATTAATTTTAAGAACAGTCCATCATGCCAAATTGAGTCGAATGCTTTTTTGAAGTCTACAAAACAAGAGAAGATTTTCCTCTTGTTTTGGTGGACGTCTTTATTATTGAGGGTGTGAAGGGTGTAGATATGGTCTGTTGTTCTATGTTTGGGTGTGAATCCTATCTGGCTCTTGCTCAGGACATCATGTTCTCTGAGGAAGTCTTGCAGTCGGCTGTTTAGGATACTGCAGAACAACTTCCCCAGATTGCTGCTGACACAGATGCCTCGGTAATTGTTTGGGTCGAATTTGTTTCCACTTTTAAAGATTGGTGTGATGATTCCTTCACTCCAGAGGTCAGGGAAATGTCCGACACCCAGAATAAGGTTAAATAATTTTAATATGGCAATGTTAAATTTATGGTCATCAAATTTTAGCATTTCATTTAAAATGCCATCAGGACCGCTGGCTTTCTTTGGCTGCAGTGCCTGGATTTTAGCCAGCAGCTCTGCTTCAGTAATTTGGTAGTCTAGGGGGTTCTGGTTGTCTTTAATGACTGATTCTAAAATTTGTAATTTGTTGAGGAGATTGTTTTGGGCGAATTCAGGGAACAGCAGTATACAGACTTTCAAAGTGATTTTTCCAGATGTCACCATTTTGAATAGCCAATTCTTCTTTTTGTGGTTTGCTGAAAGAGTGCCATTTCTTCCAGAAGTCACTAGAGTCAATGGACTCTTCAATTATTTGTAATTGATGCCTCACATGCTGTTCTTTTTTAGTTCTGAGTGTTTTTCTGTATACTCTCAGTGTTTCCCAGTACTGGAGGCGGAGCTCAGGGTTGTCAGGTTGTCTGTGTTTTTGATTTGACACATTTCTGAGAGTTTTTCTCAGTTGTCTGCATTCTGTGTCAAACCACTCGTCATTGGTCAGGTCTTTTGGTCTGTGGTGCTGGCGCTTTTTCAGACTGGACAAGTCTGCCACATGGTCAAATATGTTGTAGATGTCCTGTACAGCCTGTCTGAGGCCGTCCTGATTGAGGGGATACGAGGTGGAAAGAAAACAGTCTAAATGGGATTGAAAGACTGGATTTTTGATTGCTGTCTGGTATTCATCTTTGCTTTTGTTTGTCCATTTATAAGGTTGTTTTCTGTAGGTCAGATTGCGGGGTTCTACTGTGTGAGGGTCGTTTGTTGTCGTTTTAATGTAGAGTGTGATTTTACTATGGTCTGATAAGGGGGTTAAGGGGCTGACTGTAAATGCTCTCAGGTAGAAGGGGTCTAGGTCGGTGATGCCATAGTCTACTGTGCTGTTGCCAAGAGGAGAGCTATGAGTGTAAAGACCGAATGAGTCCCCTCGAAGCCGACCGTTAACCATGTACAGACCCAATGTTCGGCAGAGCTGTAACAGTTGCTGCCCACTTTTATTGACAGTTTTGTCAAAGTTGTTTCTGTGGGGTTGTGAAGGGAGGGGGATGCTGACTTGACCAGGTATATGTTTGTCTCCCTGTGTGCTGATAAAGTCTGGTTCTGTACCAGTCCTGGCATTCAGGTCTCCACAGATCAGTACACTTCCCTGGGCCTGGAAGTAACTAATCTCATCTTCGAGAATGGAGAAACTGTCTTCATTAAAATAAGGGGATTGTGATGGGGGGATATATGCTGCACACAGGAATACATCTTTATCTGTGGTGATAAGGTCTTTTTTGATTTTGAGCCAAATTGAAAATTCTCCTTTTTTGATTAATTCAATGTATTGTACAAGGTTTGCCTTATACCAGATCAGCATTCCCCCTGAATCCCTTCCTTGTGTTACTCCCTTTAGTTTGGTGGACGGGGACATTATCTCTATGTAGCCTGAGGGACAACCAGTGGAGACATCTCCTCTACACCAAGTCTCTTGCAATATAAACACATCTGCATTTTCTAACTCTCTAATAAAGTCTGAGGTCCTGCTCTTAAGGCCAAGAGCAGAAGATCTCAGACCCTGAACATTCAAACAAGAGATGACAAAAGATTTAGATTTCATTTAAAACTCAAAAGGCTGCATTTGGTGATCAAAATGAGATAAACTACTAAGTCAAAGAAAATAATTTAAGAGTATCTACATGACATATTATAAAAGGTAACAAATCAATAACTGGTATATTAAATAATCAATACTTAGCAAAGCAGGCTGAGCATCTGCTGAATGTCCCTCAGTTCATTGTGTGGGGGGGTGGTTAAGGTTGGTTCTGCTGCTCTCCGGACCACCTGGGCATAACTCAGTGGGCTAGGGTGTGGCTCTTGTCGCTGTGGTTGGGGTGGGGCCCCTAGGGACAGGAGTGACTGTGGTCTGGCTTGAGGGGGATCATGGTTGCCTTTGTGGGGTCTGATTTGGACATGATGTGGGTGGGGCTGAGGGTGGTCTTGTCTCCATTGTGTTGGTCTGGATGTTGGTTGAGGATGTCTTGGTGTTCTGTGGGGGTTGTGGGCTGATGTGCTCTTTCTGCGGGCCGTGGATTGGTCTCTGTTGAGAGCGACGCTTTTCAGTGTTTGGGCGAAGATGGGGACTGTGCTTTTAAACAGATGGACGTGGTCGTAGAGACAGCTGATGTCCAGGGTGGGGTGGTGGGCTAGGTGGACATTGGGTCTCCGTGCACAGTCTCTGGACAGGCTGCTGTTGATCCTGTGGATGGTGTCAGGGTGGAAGTCTTTCCTTGGGAGCAGAGTGGATATGACCACTCTGCTGTTGGGGAAGGTGGTGGAGGCTTTCTCTGTCACTCTCTTGAGTGACTCTGACACCCTCTCCTGCTGGCTCCAGATCATTGGTGCCAGTGTGGATGATGATGTGACTCGGAGATCCAAGCCGCTCCTCTGACAGCAGGTCTATGGCATGGTGGGTGTTTGGACACCAGATTTTAGCCACGTTGTGGGTGGGGAAAAGTTTCTTTTCATTTAGGAATTTTCCATTGGAGTCGATGAGGAGGACAATGTCTGTCTTCTCTCTGTTGTGCTGGTCTGGTGGAATGAGGGGAGGTGCTGGTCTGTGGGCTGGATGTGGAGCTGGGGGTGGGGGTAGGTTCTTGGATTGGTGGGTCCTGGCTGCTCACAGGGTCCTGGTTGTGGTCTAGTTTTTCATCCAGGTCCTGTGTAGCTCCACCTCTCCTGAGGCTGTTCTGACAGAGTGGTGAGTGCTCTGCTGTGCTCCTCTCTCTCTCCTCTGAGCTCCTCCACCTCCTTTGACAGAGAGGTAAGTTCTCTCCTGTGCTCCTCTCTCTCTCCTCTGAGCTCCTTCACCTCCTTTGAGAGAGAGGTAAGTTCTTTCCTGTGCTCCTCTCTCTCTCCTCTGAGCTCCTTCACCTCCTCTGTCAGAGCTGTCAGTGCTGCTAGACGCTGCTCTCTGTCCTGATGCAGCTCTCTGATCTCAGTCCTGAGCAGGCTCAGCTCTCTCCTGCAGCTGTCCCTGTCCTGCCTCAGCATGCCCAGCTCTGTGCTGATGGTACAGGGATCAGGCTGAGCTGTCGTGGGCTGGCATGGCTGTTGGCTGATCAGCTCTCTCAGTTGTACAAGTTCTCTCTCCAGCTCTGTGAATTTCACCTTCAGTTCGGTGATGGTGCGGTTCAGCTGGGGGTCCTGGACCTGCTCTGGGCTGGTGGGCTCCTTCTCTTCAGGGGGCTGCTCAGTAGTTAGGCAGCTGGGAGCTGGGACCTGGGAACTGTGAGTGGAGCTAGATCTCTCCTGCTGGGCTCTTTCCTTTATAAGGAGGAAGTCCATCTCAAACAGTTTGAGGTTCCCCTGCACTATGATAGTCCCATTCTTGTATAAGTTTACTGTCATCATGAAAGTATCTGAATCCTCTGCTTCTTTTATTTTTATTTTCCAGCCGTTACAGATCCCCTCTTTTTTGACAGAGGGGTAGTGGGCACTGATGGCAGAGTGCCATGCTAGCGGCTGGTCTGTGAAGAGGATCAGGTTGCTGACCTCCCGGTCTTGTAAAGATCAGAAAACAGGGTTTCTGGTCTTTCTTTTAGCAGTTTGTGGTTAAATGCCTTCCTGGCAGTCTCATTGGTTACATCAGGAGGATAGAGGAGAGGAACAGCCTCTGTACAGCCTTTGGTGGACTCCATCAGGCTCTGCTGCTGTTGAACTGCTGCTATTTAAATTCCTTGGCAACAGTTGCTAAGGGTCTTGTTTACAGCTAGCTGTGTTATGCTAGCTTAAGTTTATTTAGTGTTCAGCAATTTTTTGTTTCCTCTTTTTAAATGTTATATTTTCTTTCTGATGGTTTCACTCACTTGCGTCTTCAGCTGTTTTCCTCCTCTTTGCTTGACCTTTTTTTTGTTGCTGGTTGGACAGTTAGGCTAACTGTCAGTTTGGCAGTTGGTTCCGTTGTTTTCCAGTCTATCACTGTTTTCTGAGGTTTTTGCTGTTTTTTTTTTTTCCTTCTTGGTAGATTTTTTTTAAAAAACAACGGTTTTCTCTTCTGTTTTCTTCCGGCTCTTAGAAGAATAGTAGTTTATCTCACTTTAAAACATCCAAAAAAGCAAAAATATTCAGGAGCTCATGTTCATGCTCATCTTCTTCTCTCTCTCTGTGTCATTGTGTCATACGGTTTACTGTTAATTTATTATGTTGATCTGTTCTGTACGACATCTATTGCACGCCTGTCTGTCCTGGAAGAGGGATCCCTCCTCAGTTGCTCTTCCTGAGGTTTCTACCGTATTTTTTCCCCATTAAAGGGGTTTTTTGGGGAGTTTTTCCTTATCCGCTGTGAGGGTCCAAAGGACAGAGGGATGTCGTATGCTGTAAAGCCCTGTGAGGCAAATTGTGATTTGTGATATTGGGCTTTATAAATAAAGTTGATTGATTGATTGATTAATATGTGTAATGTAAAGCCAATAATTTGCTTTTATAGGTGCTACCCCAGACCTTCACACAGTGATTGAGATACACTAAAACGAGCGAGCAGTAGATGATATATAGTGATTTATACAACAGTTAGCCTCAACCGAGCATTTTGATTAGACAGGGGGCATTCTAAAGCCCCGTTTCCACCAAGCAGTATGTTTCAGTTCAGTTCAGTATACTTTTTTTTCTGTTTCCACTGTGAAAAGTTGTGGATGGTACCAATGGAACCGTTCTGTACTGTCCCCATTTTTGGTCACCCCTCTGTTGGGGTACCTAGCACACAGATCTGGTACTAAAAGGTGGAGCTGTGAGCACTGCAGTTTGATTGGTCAGTAGAGGATGGTCACTCTGCTCAGGGCTGAGTTGTGGCTGATTCTGAGGCTTATACTTCTGTTCATACTGTGGAGAGTTTTACATATATTTGTAAACTGTAAAATAAAGGGTTTTTTGCTACCTCTTGCAGCAGCTATAGACTGAGAAAAAAACAATTTCATTCACTGGGATGACTGCTGGCAACTTTTAAGGTGGAACATTAACTTGTTATTAACACAATGCATGAGTTGACGACATGAATCCAGCAATTAACCTTAATTTTAATATGAAAACTTTGACCTTATCATTAGTTTTTATTGTCTCTCTTGGATGAGATTCACTTTTAGCAGTCGAGTCCTGGTCCACTTGCTGAACTATTTGTGATGGCGGAGCCAAATAAATCATTATATAAACAAACAAATCAGGAACCTGTTGCGGCATTTTACTGTTAGTAAACGGGGCTTGTTGAACTGTTGTATAGAAGCAATATCACACTCGAGGTCATACTGTCGTTCTGAATATCAGCACAGCTGTGATTCAGTCAGTTCAACATAAAACAGAAAGTTGTAACTTCGGCATACATTATCCAATCTGATTCAAATTTCTCATGCGTGATAAGACTCTTAGGCCTGCTTTAAACTACAGTACATGGTTGAAGTGACCCAATTCCAATTTTTTCCTCTCAAGTGGCACAGATCAGATCTGTAACATGAACGTGTAAACAGGAAAAAAAACACATGATATCGGATATTGTCAGATCAGATTCAGGCCTCCTTCATATGTGGAAATATATCGGATATGAATCAGATATCTGCCAATAGGTCTGTAATCTAAACAGACAGATCAGATATTTCCTGGCAATCCACGTTGTACGTCATGAATAATGCGACGACAGTGCATTTTGATGACGTGCTCATGAGCGAGGGAAAGGAAGGAAAGCCGAATAAATCGAACGTCAATCAAAAACTATGAACCAAAAAAAGTACAATCTATCCTGAGACAAACTGCTTGATCCCCGTCTCCAGTGTGCCAGCAGAGAACCTGCAGAACCGAATCAACGAAAAAACACACCGAGCCACACAGCCTCTCTACCTGAGCAGCTGAAGCTGCAGACACACAGACGGTGCTTCTGCACACAGACGGTGCTTCTACATGCCAGCCAAACGTGTGTGCAACTGTGAGAAATAAATATGTGAGGTGTATGCTGCTTTTCTATCTTTTTTTTTTTTTTAAATTTTCTTTCTTTGTTGTTTTTATTGACTGAGTTGATTGTTAAGCCATAGTGATGCGCGGATCAGCTCTGATAGCACCCGAATCAGCATGTACGCATCCACCATCCAGCCACACCCGTCTGCAGCTGCACGGACATTTCCACCGCTCTGTGTAGGCTAAGTTACCTTTTAAATTATGCGGAGCAGCGTCAGCTTTCCAGGTGATTTATGACAATTAACTTCAAATATTTAAAGTTAGTCCTTAAAATTGCTTTCAGTAATGTAAACATTTCCATGCGCGCAGTAATGTCACTGTAGCAAATACCGTGGGACATTTACACAGTGGTCAAGAGTGCTGGACCGCAAGTGTCGCACAAAAAAACGGAAGCTGGCTGCGTTCTGTTTTGCCTCTGTGTTTCCATGAAAAATAACATGAATAGAACGTGTAAACAGCAGTCAGGAAAAATCGGATATAGGCAACAAATCGGAATTGGGCATGAAGACATGGTCGTGTAAAGGCAGCCTTAAACTCATGACCTCTTGGTGCTGAAATAGAGTTATATCACAGCACCACTTACTGGCAACAGGAAATTACATGCTGTTCACTTCGATATACTCCTCCTAATGGGTAGACCACATTCAGCTCAAATGTGGTTAGAAAAACCTTGATGATGCATTGTTCGACGCATTATTCACAGAGAAACAGAAGGTAATTGTAACTAAAGTTTACCTTATCCAATTGCCCCAGATTTCACTGGTTTGATAAGACTCCAGGCCCAAAGGCATCAACATGCCAATTATGTGGCAAACTCACTGTGCCACAAACTGGTAACAGGAAGTAAGCCTGTAAGATTTTGATAACTTTAAAGTATCTGTGCTGTGCAGCTGTAGTATCAGGGAAAATACAAGTATCAGATCAGGACTTGATATCAACAGATACTTGATCCTAACTGACTCGAATCAGGGGCAAAAAACTTGATTGGGACATCCCTAATTTAAAGTTTCCTCTTATGTCTCTGCACTAGTGATAGCCATGGCTGGAGGCACTCTTAAACGGTCCGTGAAAAAAATATTTTTTCCAGCGGATGTCTTAGTTACAACATGATTGAGCTAGCAAAGCAGTTTTGTGTTGTGATGTGTGGTATTTATTCAGTTTTGGGAAATCACGATGTCTAGAAAGCATCAGTGGCTGCAGCAGCAGCAAAGCTATCAGGACGTCATCTGTTAAAAGCCTCCCGTTGTCGGATACGACATGAAACTACTCCAGTTAGCTCAATCATGTTGTAACTAAGACATCCGCTGGAAAAAAATTTTTTTTTCACGGACCGTTTAGAGTTAGTGAGTCATTACAGACACCGCTAACGGGGCTAACAGCTAACGGTTAGCCTCGCTAATCTACGATAACCATGTTATTAATTTCAGAACGTGATAGTAATGTTTGTTCAATCATAGTGTTTATAGACTTTACAAACACCAGATTAGTCTAAACGGTGATATAGTGACGTGAAAAATGTGAGATATGCATATATATATGTAGCTAAACTCCGCTGGTTTTCTACCCGGAAGTATTTGTAAACAACAAGGTGATTCCCTCTGAAGGGACACTAACAGCTCAAAGTACACATCAAATAAAATTTCTCCAAACACGTTTCTTGTTATTTTAGGTAGTTATTATCACGCTAATGTATGTTCAAGTGTCCATTTCCCCCGATAAGTTGGTTTTAATTAGTTATTTGATTCTATAAACAGTCTGACCATCTCGAGCTTTTATTTTGGTACTGCCGGTGACCGGCAGTGTGAATTTGCATATTAGCTAAATATTTAGTTTCACGCAGAACATTTAGATTTAACATTTCATTCATTCATTCATCTTCTAACCGCTTCATCCTCTTGAGGGTCGCGGGGGGGCTGGAGCCTATCCCAGCTGACATCGGGCGAGAGGCAGGGTACACCCTGGACAGGTCGCCAGACTATCGCAGGGCTGACACATAGAGACAAACAACCATTCACGCTCACATTCACACCTATGGACAATTTAGAGTTATCAATTAACCTAGTCCCCAATCTGCATGTCTTTGGACTGTGGGAGGAAGCCGGAGTGCCCGGAGAGAACCCACGCTGACACGGGGAGAACATGCAAACTCCACACAGAAGGGCTCCCACGCCCGGGATCGAACCGGCAACCCTCTTGCTGTGAGGCGAGAGTGCTAACCACCACACCACCGTGCCGCCCTTAATATATTTCTAAGTTAACAAATATTGCTGTAAATGTGGTAAAAGGTGACGTTAAAAAAATCACAATACTTTTTTAAACATTGTTTGAAGCTAAATGTGGCAAAATGATGTTATTTTCAGCGTGAGACACTTTACAAACGGCACCCCATATAATACAGGCTGAGTTAGGCTACTTAATGTTTCCAGCTGTCCAGCATCCAGTACAGACAGTTGTAGGCTGGTTTTGTTTCATAATAATTATTATGTGGAGAAATAATTTATTAAAATTTCTGTCATTAAAAAATATTTTGTTTTCTTTTTTGTAATGGTAAAAAAGAGCAAGAGAGAGAGAGAAATTCCCACAGACCCCCTGCGATGATGCCAACTGGCATGTGTTGCTCACCTTCTTCATTGGGACGGGGAGGGGTAAAGTTATGGGGAGACAGGGCTGCTGCTTCTGACTCGTGTTGCTTCTGACTCATGTGTTGTTGAGTCTGGTAAAGGGGCAGGGACAACTGATAAATAAGAATATCTTGCTGAACATTTACCTGCACTGATTAAGTGTAGGTTATAAAGGAGTGATGTGTAGGCTAACACTAGTCTGTAGCTAGTTTATTTCACTATGGACATTAAGCTAACAGGTTCATTTCTGCCACTCACAAACTGTAGACTACCCACCTTTCTTGGAGAAAAACTGACTCACATATTGACACCCTTTCTTTTGCCTCTCCTCTCTCTCCTTTCTCTTTTTCTTTTTGTGAAAACCGGATTTTCTTTTAGTACTAGTTAGCATGATGATGACTGTAGCATTCTAGTGCAACTGCTGACTGCTACTAGGCACCGTTGCTAAGGCAGGACCAAACCATTTCATGCAGATACAGGGGGGTGGTCAGTCAATATGGATGTTTACTTTTTGGTCAGTGGGGATATTTTTATTGCCAAACACAAGTAAAAACAAAGAGATCATTAATTGTATTACTATATTTGAAAAAAATAAATAATATAATGGTTTAATAATTTTATATTAATTTTTGCCAAACTCTCTTCTGTTCCATCCGGAAATGTTTGTCTTCTCACACCTGCAGGGCAAACCCAAGGGTTGCCCAAACACAAAGTGCTGTAAGAAGTGTTCATACAAACTTTTTTATTCCCATGAAGGGCAATTTATTTGAGCAGCTTGCACACACACACACACACACACACACACACACACACACAAAACAAAACAAAATACAAAAACATGTAGGCTATCTAATGTATGTAATCTAGTGGTGGTGATACAGAACTGTAAGTCATTTGGGTCAATGTAAATCTGTAGGACTTAGTGTCGTTCATTTATTGGTATGAAAAATCAGCCGTTTTCATTATTTTGAGTTGTTGATCTTAATTTATTTTGATTGATATTTTGTTGAAAAGTTAATGTATATTTAAGTTATTTTTTAAGTCTTCATTAATGTTAAGACAATTTTCCATTTTGGGATTTTACAGTAAAAAATACATTTAGACTGTAACAGATGGCCTTTAGCACATTTTTTTATGGCGGTTTTTAATCTTGCATCAAATAGTGTATTGCATACTGTATGCAGACTGTTGCATGTACAACTCACTACTGTAGCAGTAAATATTGTACTGGCAGTATTGAACTACTAGAAGCAAGACAGTTGCCAAGCCTTCAAAGTTAGAGTTATGTAAAGCTTTTAATGGGTCAGTTAGATCCTAGAGATGTGGTGACAACAGCTGTGCAGGGGGGCCCAATGTGATTTTTTTTCCCCACGGGGCCCAAAATTCCTGGCGGCGCCCCTGGGTGCAGGTGCCGTGCCAGACCGCAGTGGTGAAAAGAGAGCTAAGCTAGAAGGTGAAGCTTTTGATTTACTGGTTCATCTACATCTCAACCCTCACCTATTGTCATGAGCTCTGGGTAGTGACCGAAAGAATGAGATCGTTGATACAAGCGGCTGAAATGAGTTTCCTCCGTGGGTTGGCAAGGCTCAGGCTTAGAGATGGGGTCTCCTGGGAGGAGCTGGAAAATGTTGCTGGGAGAGGGATGTCTGGAATGCTTTGCTTGGCCTGCTGCCCCCACGACCCGGCCCTGTAACTTTTTTGATTACTCGTTACTGAAAAAAGTAGCGCCGTTGGTAACGCTGTTTATTTATAAGGCTGTTTAAGAGTAACAGCAATAAGCCTGGTCAGGCTCATGACAATATGGCTGCACTGGCTCTTAGACATTTAACTGATTTAATTACACTTCGACCTGCTACCTACAAGTAGTTGCAAATTGAGATTACACTGAGCTCAATCAATAACTCCCTTCTTACACTCTCACTGATCTCTGGTCTGAGCTCGATGGACTTGTGTTAGTGTTGTGTGACAGGTCGTCCCCCTCCCTGCCACTATATGGCACTGTGCCAGCTGGTGCTGTATAGAGACCAGTGAAGTGTGGAGTGAGTTTGGTGACACTACACTGTATCATATTGAAATTATTGATTAATATTCCTAATAAAATTTCCCAGAAATTATGTAAAATGCCTGCCTTTGCAACCAAGTGTTGTAGTGTACTCTGTGGGAGACCAGTGGAGTGTGGAGTGAGTTTGGTGACACTACACTGTATCATATTGAAATTATTGATTAATATTCCTAATAAAAATTCCTAGAAATTATGTAAAATGCCTGCCTTTCCAACCAAGTGTTGTAGTGGAGTCTGTAGGAGACCAATGAAGTGTGGAGTGAGTTTGGTGACGCTACACTGTTTTATAGTGACGTTATTGAATATTTTTGTAATATCTCTTTTCGGTGTTGCACTTTGTAGACGGTCCCTGCGCGCTGCGCTCACCGCCGGCTGCACGTAAACACCAATGTTCTTGGTGTGGCTCCGAGGACGGCTCATTTTGATGAATATTATGCTGTAGCTCGTTGTCTATCTTACTACAATTGAAAATATGCGTGTTTTGTGTTTTAACAACGTTTCACTGAAGAGTTAGGCTATTGATCCCGGAAGTTCGAATCTGCCAGTATCTTTCCAACTTTACCTAAGTGCAGAGGGCCCGGTTTTCGGGCCCTCGATGGTAAGTTTCTCCACTACTTTCTGGGCTGGAGATCTGCCACTTCACCGCTGTGGGCTCCCATCGGAGCCCGAGCGAGTAAGTTTTCTTCACCGCCCCTCTTAAGTTCTTACTGCGGCCAACAGTTACGCACATTCTCTATAGAGAATGTGAAGGTGACGTCACGCACGTTGGATTGTGGGGCGTCAGCGCCATCTTTAGAGGAAACAAAGCAGTGAAGGGGAATACGAACATGAAGCAAAGGAGATGGAGAAGGGCAAAGAAAATGACAGAGGACCCTACCGCGACAAACTCAAATTAAACGCGAGGCAAAGGTACATAGAGAAGCTGCAAATGCTTAACAATGTCGATCCCTACGATATAACGGCCAAGGACTGGAGTCAAGACCCCGCTGTACTCCCGCCACTGACATATCCCGACATTGTAAACTATCTGGTTTTTGGACTGAGTGCATATACTTTACAAGAATTTAAAAGTTATAAATCTTTAGAAGCCCATGAGCAGTTCTGCAGCGGGTGGGTGCAAGATTTACTCATTCACAAGCCAGAAAACTCAGCGAACACAGTCGCAGTAGCAAAGGTAAGGGTGCACTGTTTTTGTCGGGAATGAATGAGTGAATGACTGAATGAAAGAGTTTATTTCGATAAGCAAGAGTACAATATATACAACCATTATATACAAAAAAACAGACATGTAATGAAATGACATGAAAGAAAAAACAATGTGCCTAAAGCTTGTGGATCATGGATCTTTGTTGTTTCTTTTTCTGTCAAAGGTCATGCACTCCCAGCGTCTCAACGAGGCTCCTCTGAAGGCTTGGGTTATACTCAGCTCAACTGGTGTAGTTCGGGCAGCTCATTGTACGTGCATGGCTGGTGTTGGCGAGACATGTACACACATTGGTGCCCTACTTTTCAAAGTGGAAGCTACTGTCTGGTGCAGGGAAGTGAAAACAGTCAGAGACAAACCTGCATACTGGATCCTACCTGGTAATGTCAACAAAGTGCATGCTGCTGAGAGTCATCACATTAATTACACTTCTGCTGCCTCCTCCCGAAAATCCCTGAAAGGTCCCATATTATGCAAAATGCACTTTTGCATGTTTTTCACACATAATTGTAAGTTACCAGTGTCTGTGGAGACCCCCTGAAGTGTGTACAAATGCGTCCTCTCAGTATTTCTCCTTCCCTGCATTTCTGTGAAGGAGCCCTCCCACAAGCTGTTTCTATTTAGGTCCTCTAGTTACGTATGTAGAGGACCTGGCCCATCCTACTAGGCTGTCCCACTTTCACTGGTGAAGATAAGCCCTCCCCTAAGCTACTGCCGTCTGCCACATTGAGCTACACACCCCCGACAATGCCGAGTGGGAAAGGACGACATGCCAGCTGCTCTGTTGCAAGCTGCAATAACCAAGACAGAAGTCTTTTTGCAGTTCCAACAGAAGAAGAAGTGAGGACCCAGTGGATATCTTTTATTTTTGATGGAAACCCTCCTGGAACAGTCCCGAAAATACTACATGTATGTGCTAAGCATTTTACACCGGAGTCTTTCAGTAACCTATTTCAGTTCCAGTCAGGCTTTGCCACTAAACTGTGGCTGAATGCTGGAGCAATACCAACTCTTCGTGAGCCGCCTTCAACATCAGAGGAGGTAAGTTGTCATGTTTTACCATGTTTAATCAGTTTGAGTGATGTGTTGGCAATATAGGTCTAGCGTGAGCTGGGTAGCTGTAGCTGTTAGCCGTGTAACGTTATCTGTAGCTGTTAGCTGTGTAAGGTTAGTTGTGTAGCTGTTGCTATTAGCTGTGTAACGTTAGCTGTTAGCTATGTAGCTGTAGCTATGTGTGAAAGGAAACTTTCTGTCTCATTATACCACTGACGCATAGTATAGAAAGGTCACAGCAGCTGTAGCCTTTTTTGACATGTATGTTGTTACCATTGGGCATTAGTGAAAAGGCTTTTAATGTTTAACATGTTGACGTATGTTGACGTTATATTTGCTACTGAGAACGGAGGAGGAGCGGTGGGGGTTGCGGGGGTTTTGACGGAGAGACTGAACTACATTAGTAAAATGTGGCAGCGCTGGAAAGAAACTTAATCTTGTTCTTCCCGGCTGGTCCGCACACTTGGTTGCAGCTTGTAATGCCAAGATAGCGAAGTTCACGCAACAGCAGCTGCTGCTAATCAATGCTCATTAATGGGGCAGAGCTGTACGCTCAAAAAGTAGTGCACACGATACAGTTTGCCTGTTCTGGAGCTTCAACCGATAACAGCACAGATGCAGTGTGCAAGACTACTATGCCAACTAAAGCTTTTTGTGTACGTTACTACATAGAAAACATACTGTAACATGGCTCTGTTACATGGCTATTTTAGTGTTGCTCTCAAGTAATTTTACTTTATTCAAACTTAGCCAACAGGTACAGTAGGCCTGCCTGTTGTTTTTTTTCTCATATTGACATATTTTATCTACAAGATGTGTCATAAGACGTGTACATCATTCTTCTGGTTTTTTTTATAATAGTGTTATTTATAGAGTAGATGGTTCATTGATTAATCTTTTTTTGCCTTTTGACATGACCCATTTCAAATAGATAACTTTGATTACTTCCTCAGGTGAGCACACCACAAATGAGTGCAGGAAAAAGACATGTTTCCTGCCAGACTGATCCCCCCACCACATGCACCGTTGGCACTCAGTTGTCTCTGAGGACATTACAGCCACACTTCAGAAGTGCAGGTTTGTAGCTGTGTGTAATTTTTTTTATTTACATGGTGATGAAAACTCATATTATTTCACTGTAACTCATGCTGTTTTATTGAGGTGTTTTTATACATTGTTGCTTGGATTAACTAGTGAAATAAAATCTTTTAACAGCTGTCCAGGCCTCTGTGTCCTGCAAAGACAGTTGTACATCCACACTTCCTAGTGCAGCCACCAACCCCCTTTTAACTTCCACACCTATAAAGAGACCGGCAAAAAGACCTCGTGAGGAAATGGAGGAGGAAGAGGAGGATCCATTTGAGGGCACATCTTCAATGGCAGAGTCACGAAGGGAGGATGACACCTATGATCCTGCAAGCTCTGTCTCAGTGTCACTTTCAACAGACATGTCGTAAGTTGCTCTAATGTCCCTACATGCATGCCAAATATTATGCGACTTCATTGTAAATACAAAGAGTGAATATTTTGGCAGCTGCAGTCTTTATGTGTTAATTTTTTCCTCTTTTTTTCTTTCTTTCTTGAAAGTGGTGTAGTATCAAACGCCCCGCACAAGACCAAGAAGTATATCGTGCATGAGTCCTGCATTATGGAGCTGTTTGAGTTGTGCCCTATTTGCAAGTGTGTGTGTGAGGTTCGGACCAGGACGATTGGGACATTCCTAACCGTGGACCAACTGTGTCCACATTGTCAGTTCACCCGGCATTGGAAGAGTCAGCCTGTTCTGGGGAGTACTCCAGCTGGGAACATCGAACTTTCTGCAGCGGTGTACATCAGTGGAGCATCTTTCTTCAAACTTGAAAAGGTTAGAGGAAAACAAAATGTATATCCTCACAGTAGAACATGGCAAATAGCAGTAAATATAGCAGATCTTTATTTACCATCAAAAATGTTTTTGTTTTTATCTAAATTCAGATCTTCAAAGCTATGCAACTGCAGGTGTTCCAATATGACACCTTTCGTCGACATGCCTGTATGTTCATTGAGCCAGCGATTGTACACCAGTGGACCTCTTCACAGAATGACATCCTACAACGTCTCAGCATGGAGGGCAAGGCCATTGTTAGCGGTGACATGAGGGCTGACTCTCCAGGTATTTTTATGTTGTACTGAAATTGTGATAATGGGAGATGTGTTTATCTGAAAGGGATAGTTCACCCAAAGATGAATTTTCTGTCATTATCTCATCACTCCCATGCTGCTAGGACTGGAAGTTTTGTCAACTTGCACATGCGAAGACGTTTCAAAAATACACCCCAAACTTGTGCTTTTAGCTGTTTGCTCTGCTGCGCTTTGTCTGCACGCTCCTTCTGATGCCGCATGCATACATACTTATAAGTCTGTGTATGTACGTTCATGCTGCATCGATCTCAGTAAACAAAGCAAAAAGAAAAGGTTGATGGCTTTTTTTTTTTTTTTTTTTTACAAAAGTTTTGTCTTGTGTGAGCTGAAGGACACTTTGATTACTTTAGATGAACAACATGCCAGCATTTTTATGAAATTATGATATTTTTAGTACATTTGAAGCTAAGTAACCGTACTCTGCAGTTCTGTGAAAATAAGCGTCTAGTCAAACATGGTGGCATAATAGTTGTCTCAGCCCAAAGGTGCCAAGTTTGATTCCCAGTCTGGACTAGGGCCTTTCTTTATGGTGTTTACATGTTCTCTGCGTGACTGTGCGGCTTTCTGCAAGATGCTCTGGTTTCCTCCCACCATCGAAATATACACATTGTGTATGAAAGTGTGAATGTGACAGGGCCCACTTGAAAAAAAATTCAAACACAACTTATGAGGTTAGTGATAAACTCTTAGATGATGTCAGATGAGCATGGATGTTGACAAAACTTCACAAATTCTTCTATTGGTATGGGTGTGTGTGGGAAAGGTACAGTAAAAACAAATTTCTACCCCCCAAAAAAGTGTGTAGTATAATGTATTATGATTTTATATTTTAGAGATTGTAACAATGTTTTCCCAGGGCACTCCGCAAAGTTTGGAAGCTACACCATGATGGACCTCAAAACCAACAGAGTTATTGATATTCAGTTGGTTCAGGTGAGTGTGACTGAATGAGGTTTTAATGTGTTTTCATATTTATATACAAGTTTTATATAAGTGTTTGTTTGTGATTTAACAGAGCAACGAGGTTAGTGGAAGCAACCACATGGAAAAAGAGGGGCTGCAGAGGAGCCTGACCTTGTTGAATGAACGGGGTGTGACTCTGGACTGTATTGTTACTGACTGTCATCCACAAATCCAGAAATTCCTGAGGGAAAGCAACATCACCCAATTCTTTGACGTTTGGCATATCGAGAAAGGTATTATTCCTGATGATGATTTACAGTGTAGCAAATATAGAGAAACACGCTCACCATATAGGTGATAAATTTGGAATTCTACAAAGTGCATTGAAGCAGTCACCACTAAACACACACAGCAGTTTTTTTTGTATGTGTGCAGCTAAATTCCATGATTACACTTATTGTCTTTCATGCTTCTCACAATCAGGTGTCCATAGTGTAACATTGTTGCACTGTTAGACATGAATGTTTTTTTCTCTACAAGTGTGATTCACTTTTTTTTTTTTTTAAATTCTACATAGCAAGTGATCATTCAGTGGCCCCTATGTTTGTGATTATTATTATTACAGAAGACGAATGTATTTCTTCTGATCTTCAGGAATTTCAAAGCAACTAGACAAGTACGCCAAGATGAAAGACTGTGAGAGGTTACGGAAGTGGATGCGTTCAATCAAAAATCACATCTACTGGACTGCAGCATCATCCACGACTGGACCTGAGAGGGTGGCAAAATGGAACTCCATCCTGAACCATGTGCAGAATATCCACACACATGAGGACCCCATTTTCCCTAACTGCCAACATGAACTGCGCAAAACCAGGGACAAAAAGAAATGGCTGAAAGCAGGTTTGTTATATGCATAGAAAACATTAGTATCAAGTGTATTATTAAATTTAAAATTCTATTCATTCATTCCTTTTTTGTCTTTTAAAGAATTCTGAAAAACAATATCCTGGGCCGCTATTTTCGTGGTCACTAAAGGAAATAGGCCTGTATTTGGCACAGGCATTGACATAAGACAGGCCTCTTGATTATTTTTACACTAATATTCTTTCACAATTGAGATGGGAAACACTATCAAAGTGATTATTTGAATTGGATTACATTTAATATTATGGCTATTATACTGCAGTGTGAAATAATAAAGTATTGTATTTGCTGGTCAGAAAATTGTTTTTGGAGCCATCTTCTGTGCTTAAAAACACATAGTCACACAAGACTAATAACAGACCAGGGGTTTATCTGAAAATAGACTGTTAATTGAAGTGTTACAGTAATCAAAAAAAGACTGTGTAATTAATTTGGTATTATGTTTTTCCCCTCCTATTTAGGAACACCAGAATTCTTCAAATTGGAGAAGGTCATGTCAAATAAGCGAATCCTGAAAGCTGTGGAAAAAATCAGTCCCCACCACCAAACATCATCTGTGGAGGCTTTCCACAGTGTCATCCTTCGTTTTGCACCCAAGAACGTGGTTTTTCCTTTTCTTGGAATGCTGTGCAGGTAAAGATAACGGAGCTAACTCGATAAATCTTAGCATGTGCAAATTATTTTCAATATAATATTTTTATTGTATCTCTAGACTCTACTTGGCTGTACTCTACTACAATGAGAATGCTGACCGTCCACAGGCCAAAACTTCTGCTGGAGAACCAGTCTTCAAGGTGCACTTCCCAAAGGCCAAGAAGGGAGAGTGTGTGGCTAAACCAGTTAAGACTAAGCCAACTTTTCGTAAGTTTAAAATACTTTATTTTGTATCCAAATACAGAAATGCAAACTTTTAGCCATCTTATTTACATAACTTACAAAACACAATAAATTATTTATAGAATATAAAAAGAAAACAGTCATGTAAAGTGAAATGCAAATAACTTTAAAAAGGTTTGTTTTTGTCACATGTGCCCACACAAACAAAATGTAAGCTTTTTTCCCCCTTGTGCTTTATCTAAATATTGCACAGACTATGTTCAGGGCTTGATGGACCTGATCTTCGAAAAAGTCTTTGTGGACCCGGCGCCTTACATGGAGGAGGTAATGAAGATTCCCATCCCAAGAGACTTGCGAGCAGAGTATGTGCGACCAGACAAGGAGGAAGTCATCGCAAGCTATGTCTCTCGCTTCAATCAAGAGGGGGCAGCTTGAATCCTACGTATCTGCCTTCTGGATCCGGAAATTCACGGCGTATACGTAGCACCACACATGCTGGAACAACCACCCGTACCCTCCGTCCAAGGAAGCCCCAACACCATCCAACAAAGCTTCGGTATCCACATACCTGAAACGCCTGGAAAAAAACAAGTTTTATAACACATTAATTATTTTACAACATTTTTTACATTCAGGTGTCCTTAAAAGCCCCAAGGCAACTTTTAGTAAACATCTTATTTTGAACTGTAATCTCCTGTAAATATTGTATATATATATATATTTTTATTGTTTTCTATTTGGGATTTTTAAAATATTTGCATGGTTTCTATTTTTATATAACTGGTTTGATTTGATCACTTTTTTATACTCATTTATGTTGTGATTGTGAGAAAAAGAACACTGATGCTGCTTTTTTGTCTTTTGCAAATAAAAGCACCACTCAACAAATTTGTTTCATTTCAAAGATCATATATGTGAATGCAAACACAGCTATATTGTATGAACAAGATGGTTTTGAATTTTAGCTATTACTATACTATTGTGGTATGACTGTTATGCCCACCGAAATATGACTTGATAGCATGAAGTCACACAATAATGCTTATATTTTTCATATCATACAATAATAATTTTTCATGGGGGACATTGACAGAGATCATACAGATAAAACAAGCCAACTTACTTCTCTATTCCCCTGATCTGTAAACGGCCATAATTTGCTCTGTAATGGTTGAATTCCCTCTGTAAAGAGTAGGGATTCAGGCAAACAGGCTCTAAACCAGGGTGGTCCAACATGCAGGTCATATGGTCATCTACCTGCTGCATCCGTCTTAGAACCTAGGGTAAAATGTATAAGGTAAGTGTTAATGTGGATAACAACAAAATGATGTAATAAGTCAAACCGTAGCACCTGTAATACTCACCATAAAAATATAAAATAAATATTAAACAAGAAAATGCAAAACTGGATTATTGTAGGCTACTCAGTAACATTTCAAAAGCACATTATTTTGAATTAGAAATGATAGTTTATTGAGACTGAAGAGAATAGTGGAAATAGTGTTTGCAGTCATCATAAAACAGATAAGCTACAATAATTGCTGTAAGATAGCCATGAGAGTATGTATGGACAAATTGCTGGTTTTTGAAGCAGGGCAAACTACAAACACAGCAGACTGCCTTGAAGTCTGATAAATGAGTCGAGGTGGATGATTACAACTAGATAATATATTGATAAAACATAGCAATGTTGAATTATAGTGTCATTATTTCGTTGTAATAACTATGCCTGTGGGTAATGGAGCGTAACGTAGGTTCGTCTGCTCAAACATTAGAATTGTGTGCTGTTCTCCAGCATTAGATTTGTTTTTTTGTTTCTCTGAGAAACACTTGGCGTTTTCAGGTTTTGTACTTTTCAACGGGCATAAGAAAGAGCCGTATACATTATATACAAAGTTTAAAAAAAAACAAAGAAAAAACGAGGCAATATCGCGTTGTATTGGCGTTTTGAACTTTTACCCTTTCAATAGGCATAACAAAAGAACACTATTCTCCGTGGAAAAAACATTGTCAAAAACGTTTAAAAATATCAAAACTTACCATTCAGAAACTTCTTGCTGCATTCGCACTACTTCCTCTTGTTCTTCTTGCTGCGCTTCTCCCTCTTCAACCTCAGATTCAGGGTCAAATATATCAGTTTGGACTATCGCGCTCCTTCTAGCCGCCATCTTTACAGACTCTGACTGCGTTGTCATGGTTGCGAGTTGGTGGGGGCACGGCCTTCGGGAGGGAGGGGGCGTGGAAAGCAGCAGCTCATTGCATTAAAGCCACAGTGCACCAAAACAGCTTGTCCAGAATAGGGCTGAATCAGGAGGTTTCAGGTACATGCTGTATGCCTCATCTGAGAGGAATTTTCCTGCACAAACGGCAAATACATGCTCTGGGGGCCTCATTGAAATATTATTTATTTTTAAATGTAGCATAATATGGGACCTTTAAACTTCATTATGAGCTGGAATCACTAGTCAACACAATTGAAAGTCTTGGGAAGACGTGTTTTGTCTGGCCCAATACCCACATTGTTAAAAAGTTCAGAACGTTTCAGCCGTCTTTTTAGTTTACATCACTGGATTCATAACTTTGCCACTGCCACTGGGCTTGGCTTTATAAGCAACTTTGACTGTTTCTGGACTGAGCGTGACTTGATTACATCTGAACAAGACGGGGGCTGAAAAGTTGACTCACAACTTTATAAACTTCATTGCTTTTGGAAACACGACTGTTTTACTACAAAACTCTACTGGTGTGTTAGAAGTAGTGTTGCTGTAGTGTTGCGACTTCATATTCACTATATGAGCAAGTAGTAAAAATCTCTACTTGATCACTATGTAAAATATGTAGTGTTGCTGTAGTGTTGTGACTACACATTTACTACACAAACAAGTAGTAAAATCTCTACATAATCACTATTTGAATGCCTGTGTAATGAAGCAGTGGTGTTTTAACAGCTCTTTCACTACTCTGCTTGGTCACTACTGGAAACACTACTGTTTTACTACAAAACTCTACTGGTGTGTCATGAGTAGTGTATAAACTACAGATTTACTACACAATTACTACAGGTGACTACACAGCCACTACTACACGAATAGGTTTTGTGTAGTAATTTAACAGCAGTTTTTCATGAGGGATAACCTGCGAGACAGTTGAGCACAAAGGCTCCGGAGAAGAAGCCGAGCTAGTGACATGCAGTACAGCCGAGTTAGCGAGATGCAGCAACAGGACATGAGAGAGAGAGAGAATGAATAAATGAATCCAAATACATGACATATTTATCTAAATCCTGACGAACTACACTGGCACAGGTTTCATTGAGGAGGCACTTTCACTTTCAGGAAATTGTGCCAAAAAAATTGTGGGTATATTATACCCGCTGAGGGTACACACATGCATCCTTTCAAATTCTGTGAGGGAAGGACCCTGTCCTCGATAGAATTTGAAGGATCCTCGACATTGGAATAGCCCTTAGGCAGGTTTTGATGACGTAGCATCCTTGAAATCCAGCCAGTAGGATCTTTCCTTGGCTTTCAGGGTGCGTTCTGAATTGCATAGCCTACTTTTTCTTTTTACTTCTATGGGTAGCCTACTGCAGCTGCGCTTAAAAAGTATGAACTGTTGCATGCTGTATGCACACAATCGGGATATACTAGGCTACTTCTCATAACATTATGGCCTGAACTTTAACCCTCTTGCTTTTATATCCGTTACCTTGGAGATACCACAGACGAAGGTAAACTTAGAGAGCTCTGCTGTTGTTACTTTGAGATGTGTATATTTTAACTTTAGTTATAACTGCACAGATTGTAGATTCTTACACATTATTTATGTGACAGTGAAATTACATCAGCAGTTGTGATGTGTCAGTGTCATTTTCATAGTTATGTTCTATTGTTGTTTGTAATATTTATGTATTTATTTATTTATTTTGTTTACTTAAACAATTAGCCCTAATATTCCTATTATTACTATTCGACTGATCATACATCACTTGAATGCACTGTCATCCATCATTGCGACTTCTGACAGCTGTCAGTCAGCTGTCAAACAGCCGTCATTTATTTGCGGCTCAGTCGATGTGACGTAACGGCCGCTGTGCAGACGATTGTGGGTGAGAATAGCCAGAAAAGCATGCTGGCTTGTACACTGCAAAATCGGACCAGATGTAGGAGAACATCCTGGTATTTTTGGCATACTGCATTTGACATACTATGTAATGGGACATACTAAATCTTTTTTCTGGCATACTTTGTAGTATGGGTATTGGAATGCACACTGAAAAACACCCACAGTAAGTTACTGTGCCTTCAGATGACCACCAGGTGTCGCAGTTCTCCTATTTTTCAGCAGGAAAACAAACTTTTTTTTTTTTTAGTGGACAGCTGAGGAAGAGGAGGGATCACTGAAGCGTGTGTGAGTAAAGAAATGTACCTCCCCGACTTATTGTCACACACTTGGATCTCATGTGTTTCACACTGAAACCAGCTTTAAGCTCAGTGTGTAGCCTACCCTCCTGTCGCTACCAGCCGCTGTAATGCGGCAGTAACTTTAGTTATGAGTGTGTACAGTCGTGTCGGAATGGATGCAGACAGTCACAGTAACAGTTAGGTAAGCAGAGTGTCGACAGGTGACCAACTAAAGAAAACGGTACAACACATACGGAATTTCTATCGCTTCCTCCGGTTTGACCTCACCCGTCTAGCCGCTTCTGCTCTGGGGTTTACCTGCTTCTCCTGCTCCTCGCTGGACTCTTCGGTGTTCACCTCGGCTGAAAAATGGAGGAAAAAACGGATATTCCCAATGAGCTGCTCGGTAAGATTAGACAGTGAACTGCGCTGAGGCAGCTCAACTTGCTCAGTTTAAACAAATAACACTAAGTTAGCAAGTTAGTGAAACGTTTGTATTGCTGCATATTTCTTCAGCCCTCCCTGAAGCTAATAATATTTGTCCTCGAGCCTCTTTGAGTGACTTGGGGAAAATGCTTGACCCTATCTCCACCATAGAGTTTTAAAACTTAAAAGTTAGGAGTTGAGTGAAGTAAATGTGAAAGCTGACAGAATTAGGCTATAAAAAGTACAGATACTCCCAAAAGTTCACTGCAAACAGTTGAGAAGTCACTTGATGTTAATTGTAAAGGACTGTTATTAACATGTTTGTTTTTGACCCTCCTTGGAGCTACAGATGATTTTTCTTGAGCCTCCCTGAGTGACTGGTGGGAAATGCCTGACCATCACTCCACCATAAATTAGTTGTTAAATTTTAAAAACGAATCCCTTGATGTAGGTAAGTTTTAAAAAGTTGAAGACAAAATCCTTGAAAAAGTTGAAAAGAGCCTAAATCAAATGTGTAGAATTAAGTTATTTTGATGAAATATCAATATTTTGAGCTCAGATTTGGTTTTAATTTTTTCTCACGAAAACATTTGTCTCACATGATGTGTCAATGATAATTTCTATTTTTACAGTTTCTAGCAATCATAAATAGTGTAAATTGGGCAATTTTGAAATGGATTTTAAAAATATATATGTTCTATTTCAAATTCTGCAGTGAAATAAGTACAAAGTACAACCATTTAGATTTTTATGCCCCTCTTCTAAGCCAAAATAAAAAACACAAGTCCCTCCCCAGTGCTTAAGAAATTATTTGACATGCTTCCTTCTTTTTGCACCACTCCCTCTACCCTCAAAAGTAACAAACAGTCCCTTAGAAGAAAGCATTACATACTGATGTATGAATTTTAAAGAAATATTTTGGTAATACAGACACCTTGGAGGTTTAGCTGCCTTAAAAACATTCTATGTCACCAATAAACAAGATCATATCTCATGGGAATAATGTATGAAGCCGTAGAAAAGGTAAAAACTGCTATAAAGTTCAACAAAACCAGCCATGTGCATACACTGCTGGATACCACAGACACACTGTCCTGACTATCAGCGGAGCATACCACGGATATTTCCTGTTTTTTACCTGTGAAAATCTAATTGTAAGTCATTTTGATGCTGTTTCTCAGTAAAAAGTTATTTTCATGCCCTGAGGGCTTGGCTGGCTACCTGAGAGCTTCTCCTCTGCCACTTCCTTATCTGAAGTGGGGGAGAGAGCTTTGGGAGAGAGAGAAGGGGTGTGTCCTGTGAAATTCCTTTGAATTGTGAGATATTATCAACACATACTGCCTGGATGACTGAGTGTGAAAGAAAGAAAGAAAGAAAGCTGTAAATTACTGCAGTCTTTGCTGGAGAAAGCCTAGAAATAGTTGACTTTTAGTTGAATC